>NC_133756.1:58721799-59022268 GCF_036562045.2 Rhinolophus sinicus | reverse complement strand
TCAGTATATTCTAGGCATTCTCTGACTGTGTAATTTCTACTCTAATGGGAATAAGCAATTATATTTTGTGTTCTATTTGAAATACTATGACTTTCTTATGTTCCTGTGAGTTAAATAACTCGAAGAACTGCAGTTGTAGCCTCCTGGTTCAATTCCAAATGTTCTCATCCCTGCATCTTCTCCTTTTCCTCCATTCCTTCATGTTTTCTTTCTTCTTGACTTTTTGTCAGGTAAATAATCTAACCAACAAGTATTCATTGAATGCCTGCCATGTCTCAGGCACTGTCCTACTGCCAGAGATACATCAGTGAACAAAATAGATGAAAATCTCAGTCTTATGCTTTCAGTCTAGCTGGGGGTGGGGTGGAGAGACAATACACAATAAAATAATTAGAAATAAATTATAGGGTATGTTAGAAAGCGTTACTTCTCTCCAATGTTTCTTCTGCATGATTCTCCCTTCGGCTGTATTCACTGAGAAAGTCTCTCCATGGACATTGCTGGACATCTTTAAAAGAAATGATGAATGAAAGAGACCCTCTTAGCAGCTCAGCTTAATCCATAATCAGTGGAAGTCACATGAAATAACACAAAAGAATGAGGGAATTTCAGAATACAGAATACGCTTTTTTTTTTCCCATAAGGATTTTTATAGAATATTTAAGTGAACTCAAGTTTGAAGTATCAAAACAGTGCTTCCTGAAAGAGATTTGGCAGAATTAATAGAAGTAAATTAAAGCATTTTAAAAACTTTACCAATACACTTATGAAAAAAATAGAATGATTTTGCTATAAGGGGCTGAGTTGGGCCAGAGCAGTTACAGCAAGTGTTCTATTTTCAAAACATTTCTGCATAGTTAGAAAATACACAGTAACATACATATATTGGCTGCAGGAATGGAGGAAAAGGTAGAGAGTTTCCTTGTAATGGTTTCGAGGGCTCGTGGGAGATAGTGGATGTTAGTTTTTATTAAATTAGCATGAGTGCTTTGGTGATGATACTTCTTTTTTTCCAAAAGAAGTGTGAATCAGACTTGGAAATTCAGAGCTTTTTAAAGGATTTCTATTCAACTCATGTGTTAGTTAACAATAAGCAAGTCATTTTCCTCAATAAGCAAGTGTTTGTTTCCTCATTTTTTAATTATGAGATAAATAATGGTTTACAATGAGAGACAATTTGTAGATCTTTGAATGTGTCAAAGTTAGGAAGGAATGCTATTTGTTGTAAAAACTGCATTACTGAACATATTTGAGGAACTTTTAAATAGTGTTAAATAGAATAATAGTCTTGCTATTTTTTGAACATTGTGAACTATATAAAATGTGTATGTCAAAGAAGACTTAACATAATACACAAAATGGATATAGTAGAATCGGGAGTTTGTTAATGGTATTTTTTATTTATTAACTTTAATATTGTGCAAATTTTAATAAAATATAACATAAGCAAATAAATAAAAACAAATGTAAGTAAATTAAGTATAAAATGTATAGGGTATAGCATCTTACATTTATCAATCATACTATATAACTGAAGAATTTTCATTTTCTCTTGGTTATTTAGGAGAAAGTACAATTTATTAATGAATTCAAGTTCATGTTAATTCTTTCAGTTCTTGATAGTAAACCGTTCTATAGTCTGTATAACAGTGCTGTCCAATAAAAATGCAATGTGAGCCATGCATGTAACTTAAACATTTCTAGTAGCCACATTAAGAAAAGTAAAAGGATATAGGTTCAATTTATTTTATAAGATACTTTAATATACTCATTTTCACGTATAATCAACATAATTCTTAATGAGATATTTACTTTCTTTTTTTCATACTGAGTCTTCGAAATCTGTGTACTTACAGCACATCTCAATTTGGGCAAGCACATTTTAAGTGCTCAATAGCCACAGGTAACTGGTGGCTATCATATTGGATAGTGCAAACTTACTTTTAATGCATTTCTTATTTTTAATGCTACTAAAGCGTTCTTTCGAGATTTCAGTTGGTACTTCTTTTGTTGACATAATTACAGCCAGTTTTCTAGGTGTTCTCTTTGAGTCATTGAATTGGGATCAAAGAGTTTCTTTCTTGGAAGTTAAGAGATTAATTCTTATCCCTGCTCTGCTCCTGGTTGTTGTATAACTTTGGGCCAGTCGCTTAACTTTTCTGATCTTCGGAGTCTATGTTTTTGAAATGAAGTGATAAAGTCTTTTGGCATTTTCTAATTAGACAATTCTGCTCCTTAAAATTATCTTTGTGTTTGTTAATCAAATACTACTTTGATCAATTACCCTAACGTGTATTGTGTACGGCATAGTACCAAAGACAAAAAGGCGTTATCTAGTGGAATCTATTTTTAGTGAGCTATGGTGAGTGGCCTGTTGATAGAACATGAAGAGAGAGAAAAGTAGCCTTCATTCACTCTCAAGTATAGAATTGTGAAAGCCTTACATCATATCTGGGTACAAATGGAGAGACCTGAATTGGCATAATTGAGGCAAGGGAAAGGATGGGATCAGCAGAGCTATTGTTTTGTTGTTTTCCTTAGTGTCACCAACCAATTACATTTTAGCTTTCTTTGAAAAGTTGAATTATTGATGGTAAGAAATTATCTGTTCCCCTTTATGAGGTAGGTATTTTAAAATGGCATACTGTTTTCCCCTTAGGCTAGAGGAGAGTTAGCATTCGATTTTTAAATAGTGAATATTAGTTCTCTCGATTAGCCTCACAGAGCAAAATTTAATAAAGGTCATTGCACTTAATTATGCTTATAGAACAACTTATTTTAAAACACACTGACTTCATTGGTTGTTTTAGCTTCTAAGTGTTGTATAAGACAAAAAATTATGGACTTTACCAATATTTATTTAATCACAGCGATTCTTTTTCATTATGTAGTAACCATGTTCATTATGTAGTAACCATGTTCACCCATTTCCCCCTTTTTTTACTTTTTATTCACCAGAGAACATAACTATTTCAGATCTCTGCAACATTAGAACTGGAAAAGGCACACGTTACAATTACAAGATTATTTTAAGGAACCCACTTTTGGGTCAGGTGACAATTATGGTAGTTAAAAAGAGTAAAACTGATCTGAATTTTTCTGTTTATCATTATATTTATTTTCTTGCTGTGGTAGGCAGTTCTTGAGAGCGAGCCTATTTTTTTCTTTAATGAAGGAAGAATGACTTTTTCCTCTCTCCTTTTTCTGCCTCATAAGAGGATTCTATTTTACTTATTTTTATTTGTCCTTCTTTCAGAAGTTGTGGCAGTACTTTCAACCTCTTTAAAGACGCTTTGAGTTTGTAGCAAATGTCAGTTTATTGGTTGTCAACTTAAATGATGCTAAGTGAGAACCGGGCCTAATAATAGTACTTAAGTTCTGTTGCGTGGAAAGAAGGAAGGAGAAAAGAATATATAAAAGACTGGTTCCACTTCCTTTCCCTCCAAGTGCTTCCAATTAGAAAGCATAAATATGTTACTAGTCTCAGGTATTTTTACTTATTTCTATTTAAATTTGTTAGTCTTGTTTCATGTATTTTAGTCAATTATAATAAATTCCCCCCTCCAAAAAAAAAGAGTGAAAGAAACTAATTTCTTTCAGAAAAACCAGGCAATTTCATGATGTTATTCCTTTTTCTCTTCCTTCTTAATACACCAAATCTTGTGACTTAAGAATTCTAAAACTGCATTGAATACTTATGAGCTTAAGCATGAGAGTGTCTTAAAACATGGAGTTTTTGAGAGCTTTCACCAGCAAGTATAATATACATAGTGCATATGCATTGCATATGACAGCGGACAGGTTATCAACATGTGATTTTTGCTTTCCTACTCTGCTCTGTGAGCTTGAGCCTCTTGCAGCAACTTACGTCACCAATTGTAATTCACATCTAATAATTCTTTTTCACCACAAACCCCTCACTTTACCCCAACCACACTGACCTCTTTGTGGTTCCTTAGAAACTGTAATCATGCTCTTGCTTGTTCTTTGTACTCATATCCCCTCTGCTTCAAGTGCCCCTCCTTCAGAGAGCTGAGCTATGTTGCTTAGTACTTTGGTTCATTCAGGTTTCGTGTCAAGGTGAGTCGTCTTCAACTATTCCCTGTAAAAAAATAATAGCAGTGTCCTCTCCCAACCATTTTGTCAATCATTTCATTTATCGTGCTTTAAAAACTTTCACTAGCGCTTATTTTACTTGACAGTGTATTATTGATCTCTTAGCTTATTGTCTCTCTCAGTTGAATAAATTTCACGAGAGCAGAGACCTTGTCTCTAAGACCTAGAACAGTGTCTGGCATATAATAATAACAAATACTTGGTAGAAGAAGAATGAGTGTATGAATGGATGATGCTTTATTTGCATTAGGGACACCTAAACTTATACCTGATGAGCCCTCCAACTGAGCATAAGAATATAATAGAAAAATGGAAAACAACCTTTACTATTTAAATACTTGAAATACTAATTTATATTTAAAGTCACATTTTCCTAATTCTAACTACAGAATTTCAGTTCTTATTTGATTTGCTGATGTTCACTTTTGAGAAAGACCTTTAGGACTAATATTAAAATGTGAGTCATACAAATATTGTATCCTTTTAAAATTTAAGTTCTATTTGTTTTTCCTTCTTTGAGTTCAGTGGCCCAAATAATGCAAAATCCTTTGCTCCCAAGTTTCCTTTATGCTCCAAACCATTCTATTAACTCTTGAAGTTAGTCTTGGAATCTAGATAAATTTCTATAATCACCATGATCAGCTGATAACAAATCTTTTCTGAGAAAAAAGTACTGTATTGCAGGCATCCATCTATTTCCTTTTTTCCTCTTCCTATTTCCTTTTGTATCTTTAGTGTTTGGACTGCTGGGAGTTGATTCTGTTGTGGTGTTTTAAAGACAAAATAGCATCCCTCCCCACATCCTGCTGAAACATCAGAGTCCGTTCATAGACACTGTTGTCTGTATTTCTCTAGGGGTGTTTGAAAAAGCCCATATATGGAACAAAACACTCTGTGGTATTAAGTGGATATACTTAATCTGCCTCATTGAGGCTTATTGCAGATTTTGGACACTGGGGAGTCAGATGCCTTGTTTCCATCTTGTCATCTTTTTGTGGTGAAATTTAGTTTGTTTTTAGCTTTCCATTATTTCCAGATTCTACAGAAGTATGGAAATAAACAATATTCTCTCTGATTATGACCTTTTGAAAAGAAATAAATTAAGTCGCCCATGTTTAGCAACATTATCAATTTATGCCAACAAGTTTTTTCTGTGTGTCACTATAATCACAGATGTCAGGATGCCCTGGAAATACTCTCTTTGTTAACTATTGTTACTAAAGCAATATAAAAGGTATTTTTAAAGTTTAACTGTTTAATTAAATAGCTAATTTATCTATCTGCACTTCTAAATAAAACATGATTTGTAGTCACTTGCTGTGCTCTCCAACATGACTGTAGAATAGTACGGAGCTTTAAGCAAGACTGCTAATCTAGTAGTGTAGAAAACTCATTGATATTTCCTTATTGGCTAATATAGGACTTAGTGCACTCCTGTACACACTCTGTGTATGTGCATGTGTATGGAACCAAAATGTATTGAATGCTTCCCAAGTGCTATGCACCGTAATCGGTCCTAGGTGTCTGGGCTTTTTAAAAAAGATTTTTGCACCTCTGCCAGGTAGATGCTTACATCCTATCAGGAGAGACAAGCAATTAAACCAGTAATTATAATGCACTGTGATAACAGAATTTGCACAAAATGTTTGGGAGTACAGGAGAGCTGCATCTAACTGAGTCTGGGTGGTGAAGAAAGTTTCCTGGAAGACGTGTGCATTATGCACAGAGTAGACGGCGTTTTAGATGGAGGGAACAGCATGTGCTATAGCACAGAGGCCTGAGCTACAGTGAGTTGCACAAGGAAATACGATGGGTTAGCCTGGCTGCAGCCAAAGTGTCATCCAACGTTAAGCTGGCAAAGAGCAGTAATTGTATTGTGATTATGAGCAAGAATGTTCTTGATCTAGAAGATATGTGCTAACTTATTTAGGTTTAAAGTGCCATCATGTCTACAAAAAATTCTCAGAAGGTTCAGGGAAAAAAATGTGTTTGTGGAGAGAGCGTGTCACAGATGTGACAAAATGTTATACATGAGTCTGAGTGAAGCTGGAATAGGTGTTCATTGTAGTAATTGTGAAACTTTCCGGTAAATTTAGCATTGTTCAAAAGAAAACATTAGAGAAAAAAACCTTCAGGTCACTAATAATTTTTGTTTCAAGTTTGTAAAAGTAGTAAAACATGATATAATTGAAGAATGGGTAATAATTTTCTTTTGTTGTGGCCTATTAATTGGGTTATTAGTGATGTAAAATTGTTATATGAAAGATAGCCTTAGTTGGTCCTCTTAGAATGCTATCTTTAATAAAATTGTCATGTAAATCCTTTTTCTACTTAACAGGATATTAACATAAAACCCTTGAGTGTCTAATAATAGGATTAGAAGGGACCAAAGAAGTTATATTGTCTGCTTCTCTATTTAAAGAAGAAGCTGAAAAGGTAGAAGGATGCCTATGAATATTGTTTCTTAGAAGCATCTCCGTTGAATTTCCATGACCTTTCAAATGTTTAAACAGAGGGTCGTATTTATTTTTGAATTTTCTAAGATTATTGTTTTAAGAAGAAAGAGCCTATAAAAATCTAATTAATATGCACTGTGACCCTTAAAAAAGAGCATCAGGAATCAAGAGCAGAGAATTTAATGAATATTAACTAAATGTAACATAATGTATGTTTAATTTGTATTCATAAATTTATAAACATAATGTATGTTTAATTAATTTATAGTTTATTGAATTTATTTTTGACCATTAAGGAAAACGAAACCTGAAGACTGGTATGGAATGGTGGAGAAAGAAGAGAGGATGGGATTTAGAGGAGGAAGGAAAGGCAGGGGAGCAATGGAGAACAGAAGACAGGAGAAGGGGAGAGAATATGTCTTTTGAGGAAGAAAAATTTAGCCGATTTTGAGGTGATTTTCTTTGTTTGGTTGATGTAGATTATCTTGCCGTCTAGGGCTCTTTAACTATTGATACCATTAATCATAGTTTACAATTTTCATATTTTTGTGATCCCTATTTTTGGAGACTCTACTTATAATGGAATAATTGAAGCAACTTATTGTGGAAATTTCCCTGGTGATAAAGCAAAGGCTACTAGAGAAATGTCACTTCTCTGACCAGATGAAATCAATCTTCACCCATATTTTAATTTATTACAACAAAGCTCATACACAGGAAAATTATAGTGAGTCATAAACATTTGAAATTGAGTTTTGGCAAAGTTTGATTTTCAAAAAAGATTTCTTTCTTGTGAGATTATTTTTTTGAGAATATTATCTTTTATTATTAACCTTTATGTCTTCTACTTTTTCCATCCTCTGTCATCTCACATCACTATGGAGCAGAGATCAGAATCTAGCTGTTGAGGTTGTTTGCTATTCAGGGAATAATAGCCACATGTTTCAACTATAGGCTGGTCTGTAATTACTTCGGTAAAATGATAATAGATTCTAATAACTAAACTTTTCCCTTGTAAGATACATTTCATTTCTCCCTAGTATTTGCTGTTCTTTTTACCAAAATCCACACAACAAAAGGCTAGATGATCTGATGAACCTAATAATGTTCATTAGAAAAGTCATATAGACTGAACAATTTAAGGAAAATGAACAAAAGTCAGGTAGATGAACAATTTTAGGAAAAATAAAATTTCACCTTGGTTGCTTAAAAGAAAAGATAATTTTTGTCTCCCAATTTTCCACCAACCACTTTTTTTTTTTTTTTTTTTTGCATGTATTTATTTTTACAGGCATGGGAGTTTTTACTGGATATTCACTGCTCTTATCTCACTTCTTCCTGCTTGCTTCTCTTTTTCATTTCATGTATTTGTTTTTCTGACGTGTATTAATTACAGTCCACTTTATAGTGCAGACTGGGCCTATCTCACTGGGGCTGACATCATATCCACTTCCAGCCAGCCCAGTGCTCCCTTCATTTTGGTTTCTAATGCCGTGTTCTGCGATACCCACCCCCTGCACCATCGCCAGTAGGGATATATGGGAAGTTCCCAGAGTGTCTGTCCCTGGCCCTTTGCCAGCTCCTGGATAATAGCCAATGTTAGATCACAGAAGTTCAATGATGTCTCCGTATCTGTTATGAGCTGGAACTGCTGCAGGGCACATAGTAGGTAGCAGCCTAATAAAGGTCCGATGGGCAAATAAATAGATGTGCAAAGGAATATAGCTCATAACTGAAGTCCTTAAAGAATGAAGCTGTTTAGGGAAGCACTTCGGTCTGTAAGTATAGCCAATTAAGTGTGCAGATAGAAGCATGCATGAGCCCCCATATCCATTAGTGATTGCAGACTGCAGCCTTCAGTTTCCCTGGTGAATTCATATGCAAGCTGACCTGACAGGAACTGCTGGCACTGTGAGTAATCACAAGAATTCTCAGGGCAGAGGATGTCAGGCGTTGAGGATTCCATACTTAGCTTCACCTGTAGTATGAAATCATTTTCTATATCCTAACTCTTCAAGGGATCAGCTTTCATTAGAATTCATGCTTGGAATACAGCCTTACAAAAATCTGAACTTTCTCACATTGATTAAGAGCAAAATCATCTTTGACAAATGTTTGGATTGAATTGGCCAGGCACCGTTTTGCAGTCCAGGGGTTTCCCATTTTGCACGTGTTCTCTCATTTCATTGTGTCGTAAGTCAGGTTGCTATTATAGAGAGCGCTGTCGCAGCCTTGATCTTGGAGACATCAAGACCATTATTCCTGTTGTTGCTGATTTAGTGTTACAGCTGCTTCCTCTTCATGTGATTTAATTTGAAGTTTCAGCCCACCAGGGGGCTATTGGTCCCCACCTATGCAGCTTTAAGAGCTGGCTGCTGCTGTTTCTGCATGGATGTTATTTCCATTCCTATTCATGGTGATTTTTCCCCTTCTGTATTCATCTAGCAACAGCAAGGCACTGTTCCAGGAACTCGCTCTCTCTACATAAGGCGTAACATGGAACCATTTGGATGGAAAAATTATAAATTAAAATTATTCTGTTCATTTTAAAATATTCATATTGTGTTGCTCAAATGCCAGTAACTGGAAAATCACGGATAATGTCCTGTTTTTATAACCTTTTTCAGAGTGTATTAAAATCTGTTTGTGTTGTTACTTAGCCATCTCTTTTCCTGGGGTGGATTTTGTGATAAGATTTTTCTTTTTTTTTGAAAAGGTTGTATGAGTCCAGTGTCAGATGGCATATATAATGTTAAAATAAAGATGATGCCACTAACTGCAACCCATTTTTAAAAATAAAATAATGTTTACTCCATGTATAGAGAATATTTATAAAACTATGAGACTACAGAGG
Source organism: Rhinolophus sinicus (assembly GCF_036562045.2). NCBI lineage: Eukaryota > Metazoa > Chordata > Mammalia > Chiroptera > Rhinolophidae > Rhinolophus > Rhinolophus sinicus. The sequence goes on along the minus strand of NC_133756.1, from coordinate 59,012,842 downwards.
GAGACTATAAAATGGCAGACTATTTCTTTTAAGGATAAAAATTTTTTATTAAGTGATTAAAACTAAGCAATAGTTTATTAATTTCTGGAACTGCATATTTAATTTAAATAAAGAAAACCCATATATTCATAACACTACTGACTTTCAAATACTAAAAACATCTCCAACTTTTTAAATGGAGCTTTTTATTTTGATACCATCGATTTTCTATGCTAAGTCATTGATTTATTAATTTCAGGAAACTAAAATCCTATAATCCTATTTCTATCCTTGTATTTTCTCTGTTGTATGGGTGTGGGTGAGGGTGTGCATGTTTTTGTGTGGATCAGCTATGTTTTTGATCAAGTAAATATCATTTTTGATCAAGTAAATTATATCTCTTATACGAAAGGAAACAGTAGTGATTAGAGATCTTCGTGTATGTATTTTTTCACCTCTGTCACATGCAGTAAGGAGAGGGAAGATCTTTACTTTTTGTTTCTGTATTCTGTAAATTTTAAGTTCACATTCACATAAAAGCCATGCGTTTTATTTGTTGTCTCTCTTGGCTAGGAATATTTAAATGTATTTTTGAAATTCTTCTGTTCCGTCAACTAAAGACAATTTAAAATTATAATTTTAAGACTCTTTCTAGAAACTTACACTTCTGGTTCAGGCTGTAGCCTTTCTTTGTGTACTTGGTGGATGTGTTGAGGTTCTTCAGAAGCAACAAATCACTTTACATGAACAAATTTCACAGGCCCATTGTACTGTTTGTTGAGCCTTGTGAATCCTTTGGCCTTTTAAAATAGGCTAATCCTTTAATTGAATATGCGTTCAGAAAGGTTCTGTGTGCCATGCAAACCTGGGTGGCTCTTGCTAACTCTGTTTTGTTCCTTTTACTTAATACTAAGTTATCTAAAAGCAGTTCCTTTCGATTTTTAGAAGGAAGTTACTGTAGTCTGTAATAATTGAAGACAGGATTCTTTGTAACAACAATAGCAACAAAACATGCATACATTTTCCTAAGGTTTGATTGATGAAAAATAGGATGCAAGCTGTCAGTAAACAGGTTTTCCGACTCAAATACTTAGTTTACGCAGCAACCAACTTCTTGAATGCAGCCATATCATGCATTCTATTCTTAATTGAAAAAAGACGACAAATTAGAATAGTTACTACAGGAGAAATGGATACCTCATTATTAATGATTTGTGAGTTGAATCTTAACTACACTTGACATCTTTCCTTGGGTTGGTGACAGACTGATTAGTGAGTTAACTGCTGATAGCACCTATTCTGTAGAGTGACTGTTCAGTTCCTGGGCTTATGGTATTCAATGAAATAGGCATTCTGTGTGATGGGCCTGCAGCTTTAGTCTTGATCAAAGTGCTTGGAAGCACTGTTGAACTGATTGACGATGAATGTTAATCAGTCCGTAGGACGCACTGATAATTTACAGCATGGTTGTAACTCTCTGGTGTTCATAAAATGAACTTAATAACCCAGTGCCACCATGGGATAAGCTGCTTTTTTTCCCTGCAATTGAATACCCAGACTGCCTGCATAAAAACATTGAGAAATACTGCATTAAAAGGGTGAGCAGCTGTATGATGAAGGAAACAGCTCTGCAACAGATTTGTTAATTATCTCCTTTGATTCACAGAGGGTGTGTGTGAGATATGGTTGACCAGTGAAGACACTGGGGCTTATGGCAGAGATATTGGCACCGATCTCCCCGCACTACTGTGGAAACTGGTGGAAGTGATTCCTGAGGGAGCAATGCTGAGGCTTGGCATGACAAATCCACCCTATATTTTAGAGCATCTGGAGGTAAGGAAAAGCACCCCATTTCTATGCTGACACAGACAAGAACCAATCCAGACAATGTGGCAACATCAGCATCATCACATGAGCTTCATTTTAAACCACTTTCACATTTTTAAATTTTTTTTTGTGTGTGGTCCCATGTTACCAAGAATGAATTGAGAATTCCAAATCCCCGTCTTTGTCAGTCTGCACATCTTGTTTTTGCTTCTTCACCATTAATTAATGTTGCCATCTTGTCACAGTTCTTTGTTTCTTCTTTGCAGCCCTTCAGTTTTCCATTGCATAAATTTGCTTCAATCCTCTTTGTATAACCCTTATCTAGGTCAGGGCTGCTAATATGTTGCATTAATTTTGCAGCCAACAGTGAACATCACATTATCTATTATATGATTATTAGTCCTGTCTGCAGGGATACTGGGCTGTAAGTGTGAGGATGTTTTAAATTTCATCCCTTTGTCTGGAGATAGTTAGGGGTGAGTAGATTCAAAGACACACAAAGTTGGGTATTCTTCCATTTATTCTCTTGTGATCACTGTGAAAAAAGCAATTGTAATAATGTGAGATCCTTGGTTTCAGTTTTATACCTTGCATGGATCAGGATGCTTCCCTTCAAGTGGCTTACCACTGAACTAGAGAAATAGCTGTGTGTGTACAGGTAACTGTGGTACCCGATGACAAATGCCACAATAAATATGAGGGAAGACTATAAACAGGGAGCAACCATTTAAATGATCCTAGCACATGCTAGGATCCATGATTGTTATTTGGGAAATAATATATAAAATATAGAAAATAAAATAATTATATTAGATCCATATTTATGGAGAATAAATTTAGTAAGTGCTGTTGGAAAGTCATGTGCAAAGTATATGAATGAGTCACTTGTACTTTTAATCAGTTGTGTCCTTTGCAGTTAGTTTTTTGCAGAAAAATAAGATCGCAAAAATTTAGAAGCTAGTTGCTATAATTTAATGCAGAAATGCAAATGAATATTCAAAGACTTAAAAAATTGTTTCTGTTGATTTGATTTGACGCCTATACTTGTTGAGTGTGTTGCTGAAAAGCCTTCCTAATATCAGCAACGCATTTAAAAAATTCTGAAAACAGTTGATAGCGATCTGATTGTTAATTATAAATATATGATGAAGCAATTTAGCGATTTCAGTTTTGTTATTCATGTTTTCCTAGCCAAATCTTTTAGTAAAGCTATACAATTTATATGTTAACTTTGGTACTTTGGGCAGTGTAGGACAATTATTATTTGCTATTTAAAAATAAGTTGCAGGCATGCCAGTTTTTACATACTCTTTAACTCAGCACTTGAGAAAGCAAGTGATTATTTGTAAAAATCAAATATGCTAAGAGCTATAGCAGTCTTGCTATATTTACAGTCGGTGTGAGACGTACATCGTGAAGACCAGATGAGCTAGATGTGTGATGGGTAGGAAGAGCAGGAAGCCCTACTAGTAGACAGTCAGTAAACAATTTTGTCAGGGATCGAGGGAACCATGGTAGCCAGAGTCAGAGAAGTTCAGATAGGGAGTCAACACAAGGTAAAAAATTGTGTGCTGGCTCTGAGGAGACTAACCAAATATATGTTGGAATAAATTCATCACTTCAATTAATTACAAGATTGCATAAACTAGTACCGCATTTATGGCAAATCCTAATGCTCAGCACCTAAAGTAGTACTAGTTGTTGACCTCTGAATAGATGCTCCAGGAGCATGTCTAAAAAAATCAACAGAAGATGATAAATATAGCTTTATATTTTACCTGGAAAAACATCAGGTGTTTAGTTCATAGACTGCGGTCAGAATGATAAGTTCTGATTGTCATGACATTACCGTTTTTACATTCTTGCTGTAAGATATTTATAATGTTGGCCTTTCCTTCCACATTGTCATTTTCCTGAGTCAAGGATGTTGTCATATCTTTCTCTGGACCTACCCCACCCAGGAACGGCTCAATAAATAGTGAATGAAAGAATGAATAAAGGAAGAGCCTTCGTCATAAAATAAATTGTAGAACCCACTCTACACAAGGTGTGAAAATTAAGTTGGCAAACTCATAGCAACGATATTGCTAACCTTTTTTTAATATCAGAGGGATTAGTCATTATGAATTTATACCAACTGGACAAACAGTTAACCAAGTTTATTATTTGGAAGTACTGAAAAGCCTATGTGAAAAAGTTAGACAACCTGAACTTTTGGCCAACAATTCATGGCTCTTGCATCACGACAATGCACCAGCTCACACGGCACTGTCTATAAGGGAGATTTTAGCCAGTAAACAAATAGCTGTATTGGAACACCCTCCCTACTCACCAGCTGGCCTCCAATGACTTCTTTCTTTACTCAAAGATAAAGGAAATATTGAAAGGAAGACATTTTGATGACATTCAGGACATCACAGTTAATATGATGACAGCTCTGATGGCCATTCCGGAAAGAGTTCCAAAATTGCTTTGAAGGGTGGACTAAGCACTGGCATCGGTACATAGCTCCCCAAGGGGAGTACTTCAAAGGTGACCGTAGTGATATTCAGCAATGAGATATGCAGTACATTTTCTAGGATGAGTTTGCAAACTTAATTGTCAGATCTCGTCCAGATTTTTGAAGTCTTAACATTCTGGCCAGAAGAGGCAGCAGAAGATGACAAAGTAAAGAAGCTTCAAGGGTGCGAGTTTGTCCAAAGAAAGCCACTCTTTCCTATGCACTTCCTAAGCAGGGAGTATTCCAGTCCTTCTGTGTCACATCGAAGGAGAAAGCAGTCCAAAGGAAACAGATGAAAATGAAACAAGCAGAGGTGTGCAAGAATGAAAGACCCACACTATTCAGAAGAAAGGGCTTGGAATATTTTCCTTTGTTCCTTTGACAAAACCTTTACCCCATGGAAGTTCTCATCCTCCTTTGAGTGGAAGAGCCCAGAGTTTTCAGCGTTCCATAAACACATCCTTATGTAACAGGCCAGGTAACTGATTTCCAGAGGCCTCCCAGTGTGAAAAGGGATGTTGGGGAAGGGAGCCCAGACCTGGCGAGCCTCGGCCCGTGCTCAGCAATACATTATTTCCCCATTTTCCTCCTGCTAAGCTTGGACCACTCTACAGAAATTACTTGACTTATCTAAAGAGTGCTGCAGAGAGTTCACCAATAAGAAGAAAAGAAAAGAGCAGAAAACAGGAAAACAGAAAAATAAGTAACCACAGTGAATGACAGGAGCGATACAAGAAACCCACTCTTGAAATAACTACTCCGATGCTTTAATAATCTTACAGCGACAGTTCCTTGAGAATTATATTGGTGGTACCCAACCTTCTTGTGTTTCTGGAAGATGCTTCATGGTGCAGACTTTAATTATAGAGCACTTCACTGGGCTGTTCTCCTTCTTCTTCGTTCTGTTAACGTCACATTCACCTGACTCCTGAGATTTTTTTTAAAACCCTTTTGCCAGCTTAATTTTTTTTTTTAATTGAGCAGTTTAAAGGGGCAATAATTTAAAGGAAAATACCAAAGTTTCTATCATTATTTAAAAGTATGGGGTTGAAAAATAAATCAGTTGATAATACATTTTATTAAATCTCTGGAGGAACAGAAGATACCTATTACAGTTAACATAGGATGCACTTTGAAGGTATTATCAAGAATCTAGCATTATGTGGGGAACATTATATAGAAGATATTGAGTAAATGCGTAGTGAATAAAAGGAAGGAAGGGAGAATTCTTAATCCCTAACAGACAGGAAAGTAGATGGAACTTCGACAAACACTGTTTTACACATATCACACGGCATTAAACAATATGGGATTCATTTTAAGTGACGACATAGCTGACCAGGAGGTATCTCAAGCATTTATATATGAAAAACACCCTGAAACTGAAGAAACATAATAATGACCTAATGTAAGACTTACTAAATTTGGATGTGAACTAGAAACAAGAGGTAAAGTAATAGATTAAAAAAATATTTTACCTCATTTTAAAGTCTGTGATGCCTCTCCATTCCACATAGGCTAAAGATAAGCTCTTTACCATGACATACAGGTTCTTAACATGCTTCTTCCGTTACGTCTCTGTTCTCTTGCTTTAGTACCCTGATGATGCCTCCTATATGGCCTGTGTTGTTTGTTTGTTTATTTGTTTGTTTTTACCATTTTGGACTCTTGGAATTTTTACTTGAACTTTTTCTCATTCCATACTTACCACATGATGGCAGTCGGTAATAATGAGTTAATCAGATACACAAATATTTGCTACTATGTGTGTTGACTAAAATAATGCCCCTTTTGTGGCCAATAAGATATGTTCCCTGTGTGTTTGCTTTCCTATTGCTATCACTAAGGTAATAACCCTGTCATCTTCTTCCTTCATGAAACTCTGACCTTATAGAAAGTGGAGTGGCTTGTGAATTTGATTACTCTTCAAACTACACCGCTTAGTTTTGGCCTCCTACTTGTTGGTAGCCCGCAGCTAAGGCGTTAATTCAGACTGAACACGATCCATGTGAACCCAACAAGCTGTGATGAGGCCAGTGACAGTGGGACAGTGGCTACTGTTCATTGAGCTCCAGAAGTCACGGGTAACTTCTGTCAGAACTGCATCGTCATCATCATAATAATAATAATTATAATATCAGTGCAATTTATTGAGTGCTTATTATTTTCAAGAAACCACGCTGATTGCCCTACAAACAATATATCTTTCCCGTCTTATCATAAGCTAACTATATAGATACTGTTATCCTCATTGTGTTGATTGAGAAGCCAGGTCTTAGAAAGGTTTAGTAACTGGCCAAACTACTTAACTTCTAGTTAGCAGCTGAACTGGTTTTTAACCTTGTCTGGCTAAAATGCTTTCTACTGTACCCCGACTTCCGTGAAGCCTTCTCAGGTGCTTCCCAGATTCCTTCCTTGCTTTTTTACTCTGTCCGAGATCTCTCTGCCACACTCAGTGCGCTGAATCACAATTACTTATTTACATGTAAATCTAATAAAACTGTTTTCATCTTGAGGGAGACGCTGTCTTATTCATCTTTGCATTTCAGTGCCTGTGATAACATGCACTTAATAAATGTGTATTGAGTGATGTGATAGCCCTAAGTTTAGCTGTTTTGGCTGCACGTCATATATACTGAAGTATCTTCATATCAGTGCTGAGCATCTAGTTTGGAAGAGTTTGTAGATGGTTGTAACATGTGTTTCTCATTTGAGTCATAGTTCTGTGAAGATATACTGGATGGTGGGGGAAAATCCACCTAAGGGATGTCTTTTATTGATTTGCTCTACTAAAATACAGTGAAGATAGTATCTTTAGGACTACCTACCGCAATTGAGCTCATTGTGTGGTTATTGAATATGTAGATTATCTAGGATCTGAGCTTCTTTCTTCTTCCTGCTTCTTCGCTTTCACTGTTTTTCATAATCTCCATTAGAGAAGGCAGCAGTGAATGGTCAAGGAGAAGTTAAAATCTGGTAGTTTGTCTTGTTTTTAGTTTTATGTGTTAGGTTGGCTGGTAGGGAAAAGATAGTTATCATGCGGGGCGGCCTGCGGGGTCTCTGCTCCCGCTCCCCATACAAGAACGCAGGACATGGTGAGGCCGAAAAGGAACACCCACGGAGCCATAGATGGGGGAGTCATACCACTATATTCTCTCTGGCGGCACTATACTCTCACTGGAGGCTGGATCCACACTGTCCTCAACCAGCCATCCTAACTGCAATCCGCGCTTGCCAGCCCAGCCGCCATCCTCTTGCTAGCCCCCATTCTTCTCTCTCTGCTAGCACAGCCACAGCAGTTATATTAGTGGCCAATGGCTCACTGGTTACAGCTGACTGCCAACTAGCCACAGCTGATGGCCATCCAATCACATTGATGGCCATTTACTACCTGAGCCAGCACCTGTCTTTGTGAGGCCGAGAGCCTGGAAACTGCCTTTTGGGGCTCTGTCCCCACAATAGTAAAGCTGTTAAAACAGTAAGGGATATGAAAAGTATCTGTGGATTTTATTTATCTAAGCTATTCTGACTCTCTCTGTATTATGAATAATTAAAAATAACGGTTTTCTCCCTTTAAGATTTCTGTATGTCTTAAAATCACATCAGAATTTTAGTGTGTCATGTACAGCCTCGTCTAGAGAAGCAAGTTGATTAATCTGGAGTGCAAATACTTGTTATTAAGGACTTTTCCTCAAATAATGAATAAAGCAAATTATTTATTTTTAAATTTATTATTACTCTGTAAAATATTGCTAGACAATATTGACACTAATTGTCATGCCAGGTGTCATGCGGGGTCTCAGCTCCCGCTCCTCACATAAGACCGCAGGACATGGTGAGGCCAAAAAGGAACACCCACGGAGCCATAGATAGGGGAGTCATACCACTATATACCACTGTAGTCTCACTGGCGGCTGGGTTGGAGACACAGGAAGCAGGAACCACACTATCTGCAACCTGCCGTCCACTTCTCTGCCAACCAACCAACCCCACTTACTAGCTGCACTCCTCCATGCTAACTGCAACCCACGCTTGCTAGCTCAGCCACCATCTTCTTGCTAGCCCCCATTTTCTGCTAGCGTAGCCACAGCAGTTATATCAGTGGCTAATGGCTCACTGGTTACAGCTGATGGCCATCCAATCACAGTTGATGGCCATTTACTACCTGAGTGAGCACCTTTCCATGAGAGGGCGAGAGCCTGGAAACTGCACTCCTGGCTCTGTCCCCGCACTAATATTCACATTGATATGACACTGCATTTTATTTAGCTTGAATGAAAATGTATAGTTTTTTATAAGATTTGCGTTTAGTATATTCATATTATATATATTATATATGTTATATTATGTAAGGCTAATCATAAATAGTGATATTTTAAATGTTATATCTGTCTTGGGTTGAGCAATCTTATAATCACTACAACAAATCAGTTTCCCACTATGCTTGATTTATGTATATTTACTTCTTGTTAAAATGACCTTATATTCTAACCTAAGTGTATATTTAACAAAATTAATTTATCTGGTAAAAAACCATAGATATCTGTCAAGAACTTTTACCGCATGGTAATTTATGAACATTAATAGTATATTTGGCTTGGCAAACTTAAAAATGCCTCATAGTTCCAAATAAGAACAAACTCCATCCCTGCTGTGCTTATGTTTCATCAAAGCCATACAGAATATCTAAACTGAAGTCAACAGTTCACATAGGGTCTTTACTTTTTTTTCCCTTAAGGCTGTTACTTTCCAACATAGTAAAAAAAATACGCAAATAGATTTTGTGTTGTTGCAAAATATTTCCCCCCTTTGATGCATAGAAACATGTGCTAGATGGTTTTGAGCAAGGAAATAGAAAGGAAAAGTTCTTTATTTCTGCCGTCCTCATTTAGCTTTTGGGACATGTCAGTGTGTGGTTTGAGCTTACGATTGGCACCCAGTTTCTTGTTGATTATAATCATCAGCACTTTATTTCGTTCTTAACCTGGCATTTGTGAATAGATTTCAAGAGGTCAGTGAAACCTCTGAAACTGAAAACCAAAGTTTGTGCCTATCTGAAAATTTAAGAGTGGAAAACCTTCATCAAATATTAAAAGGATTTATACCCATAATAAAAAGTTTATCAGGCTTTACTGGGAGCCTCACGCTGAGAGCTGGGAGCAGCCCTTCTGAGAGTGAAAATCCAGTGACTGGACTATTTCTGATAAAACATGCAGTTGAAATGCTGCTTCCGCTAGGCATGATTGCAGCCTCCACCCTATATTCCAACTCTGCAGCCTGTTCGTCCCTGTGGTCCTCACTTGTTCCCTTGTTCAGGCTTCAGCCCCTAATTCCAGCCCGGCCCAAGAAACCTAAGCTTTTTTTGAACTCAGTAATGCCTCAGAAAAATTTGCATGGCTTGTTGCTTCTTATTACCGAGCCTCAGTTTGGAATAGTCATTCAGTCTGGGTGATTAAGCCTCATGATTACATGCAGGCCAGAGGACCCAGAAAAGAAATGCATTCCTAAATAGACGCGATCTCAACAGACTACTCTTTGTTGCTGCCCTCGCAGACACAGACTCAGTTTCATCAGGAAGCTTGTTTTATTCTTGTCACCCAAGTATGTTTTCAGGGAAAATGAACTGTTCTATGGATGGATGTTTCTCATCTTGATAATATTGGGTACCTCTGTCTTCCTGAGGAGAACAATGGAAAATGCCTTATTTAAGAATTTTATTTATGTGGCCAGCAATAATTCACACAGAGACCTACCCTGTGGGCTTCCCTGCTGTTCCCAGTTCCAGTTTCTAAATGACCAGATAGCATGTGTGGGAGTCTAGACTCAATGTAAGAATATAAATGGTGAAATCATTTTTGGTTATCATAAAATGCTTTAATCTACTTTGTGGTAAAAACTATTTGAACTTCTCAACCACTAATATCATTTTCTTCTCTTGCCATTGGCATACGGGTAAGTTATTGAATACTCATGAAATCCAGTGACATATGGATATTTAGTCCCCAAAGAGAGGATCATTTTTCTGAGAGGAAAGGAACATAGGGATAAAGTGCGTGTCAAGATGATGCATGAAAAGGACTCTGCAGAGCCTTTATAAAGAGACTGATGTCATAGTTAAGTATCTGGAACCGTGTGTGTGTGTGTGTGTGTGTGTGTGTGTGTGTGTGTGTATTAAAGTGGAACACATACACACACACACACACACATATAATTCTAGAATACTTGAGAAGCCTAGAAATTTACATATTTCAATTGTGGCATACAAATATTCCTATTTCATATTTTAGTATTCTAGTGTACATTTCTGTTTATAAAGGAGGGCATTAGATATGGTTTAATTTGCATCCTAAAAGGCATTTCACATTGCCATTCCCTTGAATCCTAACTTTTTACACGAGTAGTTTAGAAAATTTCCGTGTCACCTGTCAAAATTAGTATAGTTCAAACTCTGCAGTACGCCATCTGTGGGCTTTGTCTTCTTCATTAATTTAGGAAGTCTGTTCTGCTCAAGCCATTGAGAAAAGCTGCCTTAGATTTTCCTTCATAAGCACAGAGGACAGCTATTACATAACACAACCAACATAGTTTACGCTTTTCTTTTGATTTTAGGATCATTTCTGTAGTGATTTCTTTGCTCTGATAACCTATGAAAGGTTACCTTAGGCACTTGCTAATTCAGCATTTAGTACAATGAAATTCTCGTATTTTATATCAGGCGGGTAATGGAATTTTTCAGGTGATTCGTGGTGTAGAACAGAAAGGTTGGTAATGCAGTTATGGTTCATAGATTAGTTGAGGGACATTCTGCATATTTTTCAGAAAGTGCAGTTCCTTAGTTCACTTCTATTTATTCCGAATCTACTGAATTGTATTTATATCCAATAAGCATCTCTTCTTTTTTCCATATCTTCCTTAGCCTACCACAAAAATAATCCACTTGAAATTAAGCTTTCAAAATTTAAATCCAAAATTATGTAATGTCACTTAACAGTAAATAATGATTGTGTCTGAAGTTGGAAACATAAGGGCTTTAAAATTATTATTATTATTAAGAATTACATTATGGGCGTGTTTTGTAGCAAAACTATCAAGTAAGTTATAATGGGCATGAATGGACTATGTACTAAATCAGTTTTAGCATTAGAGGATGCTCTATGTGGGCCAGAGAAAATCAAACTGTTCAGAGTAATGTTGAAAGTTCTCCAATTGTTCATTATTTAGGGGGAAAACCTATTCTGTTCTTTTATGGCATGTATTTTTACAGGCTTTTAATAATCACCTTGAAAAGTTTGCTACATGTAAAGCATTGTTAGATTAGAGAAAATAATGTAGGTAAGTCTTTCTCTAATATATGGCAACAAAGAAGTAACTTTCATAGTTACACATTAAAATATATCTGAAAAGTAGTTTTATATCAACTTTTAATATACAGCATAATAGGGAATATAATCCTACATTCTGATCAGTTGAAATTTCGGACATGAATCTTTTAATTGATTTGCTATAAAGGCTGCTATATTTTCAGCCTTTGTTTTTTCCACCACAACAGATCCTTATTTTTGTATCTTTTTTTTTTGACTTTTTGAAATATAAAATAGTACATTTTCTTTCTTTCTTTATTCATTTATTTTTTTAAATTATAGTTGACCTTCAATATTATTTTATGTTAGTTTCAGGTGTACAGCGTATTTGTTAGAACATTTATATAATTTAAGAAGCGATGCCCCAGATAAGTCTGGAACCCATGTGGCAGCATACATAGTTATTACAGTATTATTGACTATATACCCTATACTGTACTTTACATCCCCATGATTATTTTGTATTTACCAATCTGTACTTCTTAATTCTTTCATTTTTTTCATCCATCTCCTCAAACCCTCCAATCTCGCAACCATCAGTTTATTCTCTGTATCTATGAGTCTATTTCTGTTTGCTTATTCATTTATTTTGTTCTTTAGATTCCACATGTAAGTGAAATCATACAGTATTTGTGTTTCTGTGTCTGATCTATTTCACTTAGTATAATACCCTCTAGGTCCATCAATACTACAAATGCTAAGATTTCATTCTTTTTTTATGTCCATGTAATATTCCATTGAATATATTACCACAACTTCTTTATCCAGTTGCCTAGGGCACTTAGGTTGCTTCCATATCTTGGCTAGTATAAATAATGCTGCAGTGAACATAGGGATGCATATATCTTTTTGAATTAGTGTTTTGGATTTGTTTGGATAAATACCCTGAAGTGGGATTGCTGGGTCATATGGTAGTTCTATTTTTATATTTTGAGGAATTTCCATACTGTTTTCTATAGTGGCTGCACCAATTTGCAATCCCACCCACAGTGCACCAAGGTTCCCTTTTTTCCACATCCACACCAACCACTTGTTTGTTGATTTATTAATGATAGCAATCCTGACAGCTGTGAGATGATATCTCATTGTGGTTTTATTTGCATTTCTCTGATGATTAATGATGTTGAGCATCTTTTCATATGTCTATAGGCCACGTGAATGTCCTCTTTGGAGAAATGTCTGTTCAGGTCCTCTGCCCATTTCTTAATTGGATTATTTGTTTTTTTGGTGCTAGTTGTATGAGTTGTTTATAAATTTTGGATATTAACTTCTTATAAGATGTGTTTTTGGTGAATATCTTCTCCCTTTCAGTAGGCTGTCTTTATTTTGTTGATGGTTTCCTTTGCTGTGTAAAAATGTTTTAATTTAATGTATTCCATTTTTTAAATTTTTCCTTTTGTTTCCCTTGCCTGAGGAAATATATCAGAAAAAATACTACAAATGGCAATGTCATAGAGTTTACAACCTATGTATTCTTCTAGGAGTTTTATGGTTGGGATCTTACATTTAATTTATTTCAGTTTATTCTTCTATAGTATAAGAAGTTGGTCTAGTTTCATTTTTTTATATGTATCTGTCTAGTTTTCCAAACACCATTTATTGAGAATAATGTCTTTGGTCCATTCTATATTCTTGCCTCCTTTGTCATAGATCAATTGACCATATAGGCATGGGTTTATTTCTGGGCTTTCTTGTTCCATTGATCTATATGTTCGTTGTTTTGCCAGTACCATGCTGTTTATATGGCCTTTTTAGTATAGTTTCTTATCAAGTAGTATGATTCTTCCAACTTAATTCTTCTTTCTCAAGATTGCTGTCGCTATTCGGGGTCTTTTGAGGTTCCATATACATTTTAGGATTATTTGTTCTAGGTCTGTGAAAAATGCTGTTGGTATTTTGATAGGGATTGCATTCAATGTATAGATTGCTTTGGGTAGTATGGACAGTTTAATGATGTTAATTCTTCCTATCCATGAACAAGTTATATGCTTCCATTTTTTTTGTATTTTTTTCAATTTTTTTCTTCAGTGTCTAACAGTTTTCCAAGTACAGGTTTTTTACCTCCTTGGTTAAATTTTTTCCCTAGGTAGTTTATGTTATTGTTTTGATGCAATTGTAAATGGAATTGTTTCTTAATTTCTCTTTCTGATAGTTTGTTATTGGTGCAACAATTTCTGAATTTTAATTTTGTATTCTGCTACTTTACTGAATTCACTTACTAGTTTTAATACTTTTTTGGTGGAATTGTTGGGGTTCTTTGTATGTAGTATCATGTCATCTACTTCTTACTTTCCAATTTGGATGCCTTTTATTTTGTTACTTGTCTGATTGTGGTGGCTAGGACTTCCAATACTATGTTGAATAAAAGTGGTGAAAGTGGGCATCTTGTCTTATTCTTGATCTTAAGAAAAACATTTTTAGCTTTTCCCTGTTGAGTATGATGTTAGCTCTGGGTTTGTCATATGACATTTATTATATTGAGGTATATTCCCTCTATACCCCCACTTTACTGAAAGTTTATCGTAAATGAATGCTGGATTTTGTCAAATGCTTTTTCTGCATCCATTGATATGGTCATATGATTTTTATCCTTCATTTTGTTTATGTGGTTTATCATGTTAATCAATTTGCAGGTATTGAACCAACCTTGCATCCCAGGAATAAATCTCATTTGATCATTTGATCATTTGATCATGGTGTATGATCATTTCAATACTGCTAAATTTAGTTTGCTGATTACTTGTTGAGTATTTTTACATCATGTTCACCAGGAACTTTGGCTTATTTATTTATTTATTTGTAATGTCTTTGCCTGGTTTTGGAATCAGAATAATGGTGGCCTTGTAAAAATGAGCTTGGGAGCCTTACCTCCTCTTGAATTTTTTGAAATAGTTTGAGTAGCATAGGTGATAATTCTTCTTTGACTGTTCAGTAAAATACACCTGAGACGCCATCCAGTCCAAGGCTTTTGTTTGTTAGGAGTTTTTTGATTACTGATTTGATTTCGTTAGTAGTAATTAGTCTGTTCATATTTTCCTCTTTATTTAGTCTTGCAAGTTGTATGTTTTTAGGAATTTATGTGTTTCTTCCAGATTGTCCACTTTGCTGGTATATAATTGTTGTTAGTATTTTCTTATAATGCTCTGTATTTCTGATGTGTCAGTTGTCACTTCTCTTTCATTTCTGATTTTATTTATTTAGGATCTCTCTTTTTTCCTTGATGAGGCTAGTTAAAGGTTTATCAATTTTGTTTATCTTTTTGAAGAACCAGCTCTTGGCTTCATTGATCTTTTGTATTGTTCTTTTAATCTCTATTCTGTTTATTTCTACTCTTTATTATTTCCTTCCTTCTACTCACTTTGGGCTTTGTCATTCTTTTTCTAGTTCCTTTAGATGTAAAGTCAGGTTGTTTATTTGAGATTTTTCTTGTTTCTTGAGGTAGGCTTGTATTGCTATGAATTTCCCTCTTGGGACTACTTTTGCTGTGTCCCATAGATTTTGGGTCATTGAGTTTTCATTTTCATTTGTCTCAAAGTATCTTTTTTATTTCCTTCTTATTCTCATTGTTACCCCATTCGTTGTTTAATAGCATGTTATTTAGCCTCCATATTTTTTTTTAGTGTTTTTTTTTTTTCTCTTGTAGTTAATGTCTAGTTTCATACCATTGTGGTGGAGAAGATGCTTGATATGATTTCAGTCATTTTAAATTTATTAAGACTTGTATTGTGGCCTAACATGTGGTCTGTCCTGGGAAATGTTACATGTTCTCTTGAAAAGAATGTATATTCTGTTGCTGCTTTGGGGGTGAAGTGTTCTAAAAATATCAATTAAGCCCATCTGGTCTAATGTGTCATATAAGTCTGCTATTTCCTGATTGATTTTCTGTCTTAAAGATTTATCCATTGATGTTAGTCAGATGTTAAATTCCCCTGCTATGACTGCTAACTTTATGCAGATCTCTCCTTTTATGGCCATCAATATTTGCTTTATGTATCTAGGTGCTCCTATGTTGGGTTCCTAAATATTTACAAAGGTTATATCCTTTCATTGGATTGATCCCTTTATCATTATGAAATGTTTTTCTTTGTCTCTTATTATAGTCTTTATTTAAAGTCTGTTTTGTCTGATAAAATTATTGCTACTCCAGCTGTTGTTTTTTTTGTTTCCATTTGCATGACATATTCCATTTCTTTACTTTCAGTCTGTGTGTGTCTTTTGATCTGAAGTCGGTCTTTTGTAGACAGCATATGTATGGGCTTTGTATTCTTATCCATTTAGCTACTCTATGTCTTTTGATTGGAGTATTTAATCCATTTTCACTTAAGGTGATTATTGATAGGCATGTAGTGGTTGTCATTTATTATTCATATTTATGTTCTTTCATCTTTTTCTTAAATAAGTCCCTTTAACATTTCTTGTAACACTGCTTTAGTGGTGATGCGCTCCTTTAGTTTTGGGGGTTTTTGTTTGTTTGGTTTGGTTTTGGTTTTTGGTCTGGGATGCTGTTTATTTCTCCTTCAATTTTAAATGATAACCTTGCTGGATAGAGTAATCTTGGTTGTAGTTCTTTGCTTTTCATCACTTTGAATATTTCCTTCGAATCCCTTCTGGCCTGCAAAGTTTCTGTTGAAAAATCAGCTGACAGTGTTACAAGAGCTGCTTTATAAGTAACTAAGTGCCTTTCTCTTGCTGCTGTTAAGATTCTCTCTTTGTCTTTAATCTGTAGCATTTTAATTAGGATGTATCTTGGTGTGGGCATCTTTGAGTTGATCTTGTTTGGGACTCTGTGCTTCTTAGACTTGTATGTCTAATTCCTTTGCTGGGTTAGGGACGTTTTCCTTCATATTTCTTTAAATATATTTTCAATCTCTTTCAATGCTCTTTTCCTTCTGGTACCCCTATGATGTGAATGTTGTTACACTTGATGTTGTCCCAGAGGTCCCTTAAACTATCCTTACCCTTTTAAAATTCTTTTTTCTTTTTGCTGTTAAGATTGGGTGTGTTTCTGCTACCTTGTCTTCCAAATCACTGATTTAGTCCTCAACTTCATCTAATCTGCTGTTGATTCCTTCTAGTATATTCTTCATTTCAGATACTGTATTTTTTCATTTTTGACTTGTTCTTTTTTTATTGGTTCTGTGTCTTTTTATATGCTTACTGTCTCTTTGTGGAAGTTCTCACTAAGTTCACCATTCTTCCCCTAAAGTTCTTTGAGCATCATTACATCCAGTGTTTTGAAATCTGGATCTGGTAGATTGCTTGCCTCCATATCATTTAGTTATTTTTTCTGGAGTTTTTTCCTCGTCTTTCATTTGGGACATGTTTCTTTTTCTTCTCATTTTGGCTGTCTCTCTGTGTATGTTTCTATACATTAGGTAGATCTGCTATATCTCCCAGTCTTGACAGGGTGGCCTTATGTAGTAGGCAACCCGGGAGGCCCACTGGCACTGTGTCCTTGGTCATCTCAGCCGGGTGTTCCACGTGTGTCCAAGGTGTGTGTTTTTGTGTGCCTTCCTGTTGTAGTTGAGCCTTTCCTGATGTTGGCATGTCAGTGGGTGGGGTTGACCCTCAGATTGACTGGCTGTGAGGATGGCTGCCTACTGCCTGCCTACCACTGGAAAAGCTCACAAGCTGCTGTAAAGAGGCCAACCCCATGGAGTGGGATTTGCCTCATCGGGCTTTTGTGCCTGCTGAGACCACTCTTTGGGTGTGTCACTTATGGAGCTAATTGGGTGGTACTCTGTTGTGGTCAGAAGCCCGCCAACAGGTGTATCAGTTCTGGGGCCTCTTAGGTGAGGCTCCGGTGCAAACCAAGTTCAGCTACTGCCTGAGACTGTCCCGGGGCTACCTGGAAGGAACTACAATTCAGTCCTTGGTTTGGTATTCAATCCTTTGCTGGGCCTGGAGATGCATGGGAGAGGCCACTCTGCAATCCAAGGATGGATGCTGTCAGAACCAGGCCTGAGGTGGGCAGCAAAAGGCACAGGGTACCCCAAGTCCTGTTACCACCTCCCGGTTGCCCATAAGGCTCCACCCACTGAGAGAGCCTTAGGCAGTATACAAGTTTTGTGAAGTAGGGTCTCAGGGAGTCACCAGGGTGAGGTTAGTGGTGTTCACCAGGTTAATGGATATTCAGATTTGGCGCTAGTGCTGATCTTGGAGCCACTCAGCAAAAGACACAGAAGAATCCGAGGCCAACTGTTGTCTGCCTGTGGCCTGTTTACCTTTGACAGTTTTTAGGAAAGACTGCAGCATGGGCTGAGGCCAGCTGCCTACCACTGGAATAGCCTTTGGTAGTGAATGTTATGTGTGAGGCTGGGTCTCAGGGAATCATAAGGATAAGTGGTGTTCACGAGGCTAATGCAGATTCATATTTAGCCATGTGGGGTCAGCGCTCAACACAGGAAGGATGACACCTGCTTGCAGGCTGTGTAGTAGAAGGGCTTAATAAAGGGACAGTTGTGGCTCTCTCTCCAGCCCTCTCCCTGAAGCCATAAAACTCAGTTTCTCTCTGTATGTCTCTGGCATCCCTCGAGCTGTTGTGCCTCCGCTGGATTCCAGAGTACCTGCCAGCAAGTGAGTCTGTGTGTGGGCTTATTAGGAGGATGCCTATGCCTGGGTTTCCAGCCACCTTCTGTCTTACCCAGATGGATAGAATCTCTGCTGATATTCATCACCAGATGTTTTGGGGGCTATTTTTCCCAGCACTGGTGCTCCATGCTGTGGAGCCAAGTATGGGTCTAAGATCCCTCACTCCTCAGTGGGACCACTGCAACTGAGATATCCCTCCCAGTTCTCAAACACCAAATGTGGATATGGGATCAGCCTATTTCCTATCTCTGCCCCTTTTACTAATTTCAATGTGGCTTCTTTATATCCTTAGTTATAGGACTTCTGTTCAACTAGTCTTCAGATGGTTATCCAGGTTTATTATTTTATAATATAGTTATAATTTTGATCTGGTCACGGGAGGAGGACAGCATAGCAGTTTTCTACTCTGCCATCTTGATTGGAACTCTGTTTTTGTTTCTTCATTCCTCTCTTACTGCTTTTGTATTAGTTTCCTAAGGTTGCTCTAACAAAGTACCACAAACCAAGTGTCTTAAAATAACAGAAAAAATTTATTCTCTCAGTTTGGGAGGCCAAAGATCCAAACTCAAAATTTTGGCAGGGTTAGTTCCTTTCTTGAGGCTGTGAGGGAGAATCTGTTGCATTTTTCTCTCCCAGCTTCTGGTGGTTGCTGGCAATCCTTGGTATTCTTTGGCTGTTAGAGACATCACTGCAATCTCTATTTCACTCTTCACATGGTTTTCTCCTCTCTGTCTGTGTCCAAACTTTTTCTTCTTATAAGGGTACAAATCATTGGATTAGTGCCCAACCTAATTCAGTATGACCTCATTTAAACTTTATTATATCTGCAAAGACCCTATTTCCGAATCAGATCATATTCACAGGTACTGGGGGTAATGACTTCAACATATCTTTCTCTGACACATATTTCAACTCACAACAGCCTTCTTTTGTGGTAAACATGTATTCTCTAGTGTGCCATTTTAATACCTTGTTTTATATTATATATATATATATATAAACACACACACACACACACACACACATACACACAAAATTGCCTGAGGGATTACAATTAATGTTTTAATTTATAGCAATGTAGTTTAGGTTAATACTAACTTTATAATAATATACAAAAACTTTGCTCCTTGTATATTGCTCAGTTCCCTTTTCCCTTCTTTGTGCTGTTGGTGTCATACAAATTATATGTCTGTACAATGTATGCCCATCAACACATTTATAATTAGTGCTTTATGCAGTTGTGTTTTAAATTAGATAAGATAAAATAAGAGTTACAAACAGAAACCACATTTATACTGTCTTTTATATTTACCTTTGTAGTTACCTTTACTGTTGTTCTTCATGTGAATCGGAGTTATTGTCCAGTGTCCTTTCATTTCAGCCTGAAGAACTCCATTTATTAGTTTTAACACAGCTCCGCTAACAACACATTTTCTTGTTTTTTATTTATCTGGGGATGTCTTAATTTTTTTCTTTATTTTGAAAGGTGGCTTCTCTGGATATATATTTATTGGTTAACAGTCTTTTTCTTTCAACATTTTGAATATAGGCATTCCTTAGCAATATTGTGGATTCGGTTCCAGACCGCCAAAATAAAGCCAGTATTGCCTTAAAGCAAGCCATAGTCTTTATCCTGATGGAGTGTCTTGGCCACAATTTGTTAAAAAAAAAAAAAAAAAATCCACGTCTGAGGCGCAATAAAGCAAAGCTCAGTAAAATTAAGCAGGCTTGTATGTTATCCCACTGCTTTCTGGCCTGTGTGATTTCTAATGAGAAATCAACTTGATCTTATTGAGGATCCCTTGTATATATGATGAGCTGTTTTCTGTTACTGCTATCAGGATTCTCTTTTTGTCTTTCAAGTTTTATTGTGAGACATCTAGGTATAGATCTCTTTGAGTTTGTCCTACCTAGAGTCTATAGAGCTTCTCGGAAGTGTATAGATTAACTTTTTTTTTTTTTTTTCAAATTTGGAAGTTTGGGCTACTATTTCTTAAAATATTCTTTCTGTGTTTTTCTTTCCTCTCCTTCTGGAATCTACATTATTTGTATGCTGGTATATTTGATGGTATCCCAGAGATTTCTGAGACACTGCTAATTTTTGTTTATTATTTTTTCCTTCTGTAATTATCCGCAATTGACCTGCCTTCAAGTTTGCTGAGTTTTTCTTCTGCCTGCCCACATCTCCTGCTGAGCTCTTCTAGTGAATTTTTTATTTCAGTGCTTGTAGTTTTCATACCAGAATTTCCATCTGTGTTTTTTTTTAATCATTTTAGTTTCATTGATAGTCTTTATTTGGTGAGACATTTTCATGCTTTCCTTTAGTTCTTTAAACATGGTTTTCTTTTCTTCTTTTAACATTTTTAAATGATGACTTAAAATTGTAGTCTAGTAAGTCCATTATCTAGGCTTTTGCCAGGACAGTTTCTGTTGGCTGCTTTTTTTCCCCCTGTGCATGTTTTATAATTTTTTGTTGAAAACTAGACATTTAAATATACATTTATGTATAATGTGGCAGCTCTGGAGCTCAGATACTTCTCCCCTCCTAGGGTTTTGTTGTTGTTTAAGTCATGACTTTTCTTAATTAATTCAATAGACTCTGTACTCTTTGTTATGTGTGGCCAGTGAAGTCTCTATTTAATTAGTTTAGTGGTCAGCTAATGATTGGACAAATATTTCCTTAAATATTTGGAAGCAGGAAGTCTCTCAGTCTTTGTAGAGGAGTCCTGTGTGCATATTGGAGGGTGCCTTCAATGTTCAGTCAGGTTGCTTACAGCTGCAGCCTTATCTTCACTTCCTGCTTGTGCAAAACCTTAAGTGTAACCAGAGGTGAGAGCTGAGGGCCTTCTCAGGTCTTGACCAAACATGCACACCGCCTGATGTGTACATGTGGTCTTCTAGAGTCCCAGGAATATGTTGGTGTTTTTCAAAGCCCCTGCTGGACATCACATTTCCTAGCTTTTCCTTTTAAGCTTTTTGGTTCACTTATTGTTTGCCCTAACTGTTATTCACAGCCTCAGGCAGCCATGATGTTAAACCATTACAGCTTATTATTTTTGACAAATGCCCCTGGGAAAAAGATTGTTCTCGCTGGGTAAGTGCCAGGTCAAGTTAAATAAGCAAACTCTGTGAATCAAGTCTTCCATGGAACCAGCAGGAAGGTCAAATAATGACAATTTTCTGGGAATGGGCCTTTGAAGGAGCTGCAACCCTTTTCTGCCCTCTCCAGTGGCTTCCAGGCTGCTGATTTTCGCCATAATTGAAGGTTGTTGGTTTTCAAGACTACCACAGAACTGGGGAGTGGGAGGTGAGGAAAAGGAAGATTTAAAATGTCACATAGCTCACTGTTCCTAGATTCCTCTGTTTTTCCTGAATAAAATTTCCCCAGATTGCTATAAGCTGTTATTTAATATCCAGAGTTCTGAAAGAGTTGATTCTGACTGTTCTTGTCGCTGTCCTCCTTCCTTTTATGGAGGAGACGATTTTCAGAGATCTTTATTTTGCCATTCCTGCTAATATCAGTAGATATTATTTATGACTTGAAATGGACTGCCTCTATATCTGTCAGGTCATAAGTGTGTGTCTGGTTGCGTCAATTTTCTTGCTGAATTTTTGTGTTCCATGTCAAAGATGCCATCAGTCACTATGGTGCCATCTGCCCTCATAAAGCTCTTGAGGAAGAGCTCATGTCATTAGTAGATTATGGACAGCAAAAGATCACTGTTAATTTAGTCTCAGTGGCCTGTAACAAACATTATCCTCACAGAAAGCACAAATATTTACAGACTGAATTGTATGCCTCATTAGATACTCATAGCTCTGGGCACCACGTAGAAGCTAATACGGCATACATATTGTCATAGACTAAATCTATGACAATTAGTTCCTTTCCTCTCTTTTTTTATTATTTTATTAACCTTATCAAACATTATTTTGTTATTTCTATTCTAATAGATAATTCAACTTCCACAATCACTATCTTTTATATTATTGATGTTGCTATTGGTCTCAGTTTATAAAAATGCTTTGTATTCTTGATATATGATGTCCCCTTTACTATTCAATGTTCCATCATCTGTAGTCTTCCAGAAAGCTTTGCACATCAATAGATTAGGCATTTTGTTCATCAGAAAGTAGCTATTTGCTGTTGATGCTGCTTTACTAAACTAAAATGATATCAAACTTGTGATTAATAGCCATAAACTCTACAATTTACAATAAACTACTGGAAAATATTAGTAATTCAAGAATATTTAATTCCAAGAATAAAGAGTCATTTCAAAATCTGCACTACATTGTTTTACTGTCATGGAAATAAATACAGATTTTAAAGTGCCTCAGTTTTATTACCAACATTTTTGTTTAAATATGTTTTTGGTTTTTTATTTGTCATCCTTCTAACTGAATGGGTCATGATTGTATTGAAATGTTCTCACAAATAGAAGACCTGGGTCTGAGTCAGTTTTGTCATTAATCTGGCAAATTTGTTGAATCTTGATCACTTCATTCACATCTGAGTCTTTCTGAAAAGGAAACACCATTTTGAAGGGATTAAGCTGAATGAGATAGATTTAAAATTTTCCATTTGATCTCTAATTCTGAGCCTTCTAAAATCTTTTCAAACACATTTTACTTGATGTGACTTAGAACTTAAAAGAAAAAAAGAGCATTTCAAAAAAATCCATGTGCCATTTCATTATCTGGCGTTTGCTATGAAATAATCATTTGAACACTTGTTTTGACAGTTGTATCATACTTATATAATCCTGTGTCAGAGAGGCCTGGAACAGAAAGGCTTTCTGTTTTTGTTGTGTGCCTGGAGAATCACTTGCTTGACTTGCATCCTCTATCCAACACCTGAGACACATTTCTTTTGGATAGCATCGCCCGCTGCACTTGCAAGTGCTTTTCATATTGCAAATAATACAGTATGAAAATGAACATTACAGGAAACCGTATCCCAAAGATCTCTTTATTGTTCAAGGAATGATTGTTCTACAGACGGTCTTGTCTTGTTTCCCACCTGAAGAGGCACTAGAGACCATGTTAGTGTGTGGCTCCATGAGGCGCCAGACACACCCCTCTAGCATTCGCTCCCAAGCACACAAGGCTTGACACACTCTCTATGCTCTTATGAGCCTTTATATGTCTCCCAGTCACCAGCTTCACTTCTTTTGTATACTCTCAGTTTTATCAGTGGAAGCCTATCAGTTTCTTGCCTCTCCTTTTCAAAGGCCTTACTATTTCTGGTAAGAAGTTTGCAAAAGAAAGCAAGATAAACAATAACCTACTTCTGTCTAAAATTTTAGACTACTGAGACAACATAGGGTTTACTAAACCAAAGATGTGTGTTCTTAAAAAATAAAATACTAAAACTTTTACTGGCAACTACTTTGGTTTTGTAATGTGTCACAGATGTGGCTACTCTGCTACTACGTAATCAAAATCCTAAAGGACATTTCACATATAATGTTGCAAAGGTTCAACTTTGGACTAGGTTTTGTAAAGTCAGCTTGAAACAGATTCAACCAGTCTGTGGCTCTTCAGATCCTACACTGATTCAGAGTTTCACATGTGGCTAGTGTTTTTCTTACAGTTATTAGTAGGTGCCACAGTGTAGGAAAAAGGGCAATTGGCTGTTTCTGCTATGATTAAAGGTAGAGGTTTGCTTTCACAGTCTTGCCGTTTCAAAATTTGATTCCTTTATTACATCCAGATGGGACTAAAGAAGGCCTTATATTGTGCTTTTTCTTACTGCAAAATATACAATTTTATATAGTAATGCAAAATCCTCTGTAAAAATATAAACAGGAAACAGATGTTAGTTAATAGTTTCATTACTGAGTGATGAAATATAGTATATTCTTTTTGAGATAGACTGTGGGATATTTTCTGTCGTGCTCCCATTGTAATGTTCAGTAAAAAATAAAATGAATTTAATCATCTTTTTATTATTGGTTATTGTTTTAGACATAAATAATCAATATTCTAAAATAGTAAAAATTTCATGAATGTGGATTTTTTTTTGAAGGAACATAGGTTTTTATTTGTTTAGGAAATCTATTTTGGGCTGGAAAATTAAGATAAATTTGGGGACTAGCATAGTATTTGAGGAATATCCTCCACTCTTCAACTGATTTGCTTTGTTATATGACCTCCTAGTATCTTGTTTATCTTAAAAAGTGTTGTAGTCTTAAGTTTCTATTTGATAATACTCATAGTTAGTCTTTCATATTTATAAATGATGACAAATTATTTTGGTTAATTATTCATTAGAAATTCTCTTGTATAAAAAGATGTCCATCAATGGATGAATGGATTAAGAAGATATATAGATCTAGAAATATAGATAGATAGATATAGATATATATGTAGATATATATAGATATATTTTATTCTCAATAAAATATTATTTAGCCATAAAAAAAAAAAAAAAAAAAGGAAATCCTGCCATTTGTGACAACCTGGGTGGATCTTGAGGGCATTATGCTAAGTGAAATAAATCAGACACAAAAAGACAAATATTGTATGGTGTCATTTATATGTGGAATCTAAAAAAAAGAAGAGCTTATAGATACAGAGAACAGATTGGTAGTTGTCACAGGTAGGAGTTTGGGGACAAGCAAAATGGACGAAGATTGTCAAAAGGTACAAACTTTCAGTTATCAAATGAATAAGTCCTGAAGATGTCATGTACAGCATAAAGACTATAGTTAACAATACTGTATTGTATATTAGTTGTTAAGAGAATAGACCTAAAAAGCTGTCATCACAAGAAAAATAAATTTGTAACTATGTGGTGAGGAATGTTAACTAGACTTATTGTGGTGATCATTTTGAAATATACTCAAATATCGAATTATTTTGTTGTACACCTGAAACTAATATGTTGTATGTCAGTTATATCTCAGTTATTAACAAAATGACTTTGAAAGTTGGATCATTGTGATGGCTGTACAACTGTACAAATTTATTAAAAATTATCAAACTGTACACTTAAAACAAAAAAAATAAGAACATCTTCATGCTTAAAATGAAGAAATTTAGGTATAAACTATCTAAAGTTGAAGTTTACCTAGAAGTACACACCAGATCAGGGAAAACCCCAAAATGAGAATTGTAAATATTGAGTCTATAGTTTGTCTCACTGAAACACATTAGCTACTGGTAAAATTAGCTGCCTTTTCAACTCAATTCAACAAGAAGATAGCAAATATTTTTTATGTATGATATGGTAGTGGAATGGTGGGTGGTGCTAATTAAAATGTAGAATGTAGTAATTGCCTAGTAGAGGTACAAAGTTCTGTAAATGACAATTGGAAAGAAATTATTCTTTGTGTACATTGGGAAACACAAGAGAAATTGCTGATTGAAGTATATGGATGGGTTGTAGTAGCCAGGAAGTAGCGTAGGTGTGGGGGAGTTGCTTTCATGGCTGAGGATAATATTTGAAGAAGGGTGAAAAGCCTAGAGCTTGGCTGAGCAAACAGTAGGTCTGTTTTAAGTGGAGATATGTTTCTTTGGAATTGATATCTGTTAGAAGGGGGAAGAAAGCCATCAATGGGAGATAAGATTGGAAAGGAGCCTAAGTCCTACAGGGAAAAGTGCCAGACTACCGTGTTGTGTCGTAGACCAGTGAGTGGTGTTGAAACCATGGTTTGGCATGACCCCAAAATAATTTTTTAAAATAATGGACCGCCTCATACATTTTTTGAATGATATTGAAATTTTTTCGTGTTAAGATTAAATAGCTGCAAAAGATGCAATCTCTGGCATATTTTAAATATGGAATTGTAAAATTGTTACATCACTCTTTCAAATGTATTGAATGAAATATAAAAAAAAAATAGGAAAATTTACATTATCCTCTTTTTTCCTGGAATTTGTATTTCCTTTTTACTTCCACAGAATTCTATTAACAGACTATATTTTTAAACTTTAAAGTCTTCTAGTGATCATTCTACTGTCCTTCTCTATATCAAAATATGTGTAGAGATTAAAATAAAAACATTGTGACCACAAGCCTCTAAGTATTTTTTAAAAACATTTTTTAGAGAATTACTAAATTATGATATTATCAAAACTATAAATATTTATTAAGCATAAATGTAAAACATTATTATAAATGAAGTCTTTATTTAAATGGATGGCAGGCATGGGAACATAAGTTGCTTTGAAAAGGCAGCTTCACTAAAACTTTGTTTGGTGACTTGACAGCGTTCAATAAAAGTGAGAAGGAGGTGTGAACGAAGACCCAACATGAATCCTTTACCACAGACAAATCAGTTTTAGGAAAGGGTACAAATGGAAATTGAAGACCTGGAAATGGGTTCATTTTTAAAGGACCCTTGCCTACTTGTTTGCTTCCCGCCAGGAAGACCCACACCTACACTATGGTTTGTGAAAAAGAAGCATGTGACCTGGACAGTGCAAAGTTGTGCATAGGAGGTATATAGGGCAAAATATCAGAGACTTTGGAGGGTTGAGTAGTATAAGAAACACATAGCAACTAATGGGGTTTAGTGAATGAAGGTGAGATATTCAGAGATTTTGAAACTCTGTAACTGAGCAGGACAAGGTTGCAGTGCTAGCAAGGAAATGCTGAGTTCATTTTTTTTCTTAAATCGAGATATAATTGACATAACATTATATTAGTTTCAGGTGTACAACATAATTATTCTATGTATCTATTGCAAAATGATTACCACAATAAGTCTAGTTGACATCCGTCACCATACGTAATTAACAGTTGTGTGTGTGTGTGATGGGAACTTTTAAGATCCACTCTTTTAGCAACTTTCAAATATGCAATACAATATTCTTAGCTATAGTCACCATGTTACATTATATTCCCAGGACATATTCATTGTATAACTGGTAGTTGGTAGCTTTGCCCACCGTCACCGTCACCGACTTAGCCTGCTCCTCACCCTCTGCCTCTGGCAACCACCATTCTGTTCTCTGTATCTATGAGCTCTTTTTTTTTCATTCCACATGTAAGTAAGATCACACAATATTTGCCTTTCTCTGACTAATATCAGCATAATGCCCTCAAGGTCCATGCAGGTTGTCACAAATGGCAAGAGTTTCTTCATTTTTATGGCTGAATAATATTCATGTATACCACATTTGCTTTATCCATTCATTCATACTGAGGTTTTGTTTGTGTGTTTAAGGCGTAATAGTTAGACATTTCACCCCTCCCCTCTCCCAATCCATTGCCCCTCTGACATCGTATGTATCTATTACAGTTCCATTGACTCTATTCCCTATGCTGTAGTCCATATCCCATGACTATATGTACATATATTAAAGTATAGTTGACATACAGTATTATTCAGCTTCAGGTGTACAGTGCAGTGATCAGGCCTCTATACCGTCTATAAAGTGGGCTCCCTAATAAGACATGTGCCCATCTGACACCCTACAAAATCTTTACATTATTGATTATATTCCCCAAACTGTCTTTCATATCCCTGTGGCAATATTGTAGTTACCAATTTATGCTGTCTAATCCCTCCCCTTCTCCCTCATCCCCCTGAGTTTGTTTTTAAACTTCATATATATAATCAACAGTTGTAGACCATCACTCAATAGTTTATTAAGGGAAAAAAATTAAACACCCAGGTAGGAATATCCCATTTGTTTTTCACTTTTTATAAGTAGTTTCAATGTGTGATCCTTAAACCTCCAAGGGGTTGGGTTTTCATTTCACTCAGCTGAAGACATTACAGAGTGTTAATTTTACTCAGGGCAGCATCTGTACTTAGGATAATTTTCTTCATTTGGAATATGTTCTCCCACTTCTTGATACAATTTCTTTAGGGACACCCTTTTCAGAATAGTATCCGGTTCTTTCTAGATATCCTGTATGAACTATGCCCATTGGGAATTCTATGGAGAAATTAGTTAGAGTCCTATGAGGATAGGACAAAAGTAATGATCCACACATTATATAGAAAAACTATTCATGATTGCCATCACCTTCCATTGTGGTTCACTGGAGCATATTACACATTTTTTCAACTTATCTTTGACACAGTTCTTTCTTTTCCTGTCCTCTATATTCTCAATCTCTAGCTAATTTTGAAATATTAAAAAAAAAAAAGGCAGAGTACTTTAGAAATCATTTTTCTTACGTAAGACAGAAAGAAATTCTTAGCATGAAATATGGTACATTATACTTTCTTAATCATTGTTATTTAGACCTGTGTTTATCCAGTTCTGATGCCAAGTAAACATCATGTATAAATGATATCTAACACATCTGATCATTGGAAAGATAAATTTCAAAGTCTGCTCTACTATATTTTTTGAAAAAACACTTTAATCCTATAAAAATGGCAAAATTTAAGATCTGAAAATACTTAATGTATAAATAATTGCTTCTGTTATCATTAGAGGGAACTGTTTAAAAAGGTACATCAGATTTTTGTATTTGTAAGAGGTCACATACTTTGACAGAAAGAAGGAAAATTAAAATCTTCATTTTTCCCTCTAATATGAAGACGTCTATTGTAATTGCATAGAATTTTAATTTGCATTTGATTGAAAAATAACAGAACATTGAAAAAGTAGATCAAGTCTTAAAAGGTAAATTTGGCTCATCAAATGGAAGTTTTTCCCGATCTTTCTTTACATGCGAGACGAGCTATCTAACCCTACAACCTTGGAGCCACAGTGCTTAATAAAGCAGCAGGTTAGAATCTCAGGAAATATTCTGACAAGGTGTTCTTAGACAAGCTAGCCTACCATACAGTAACTGGAAATGCTTTCATTTCAGTTCTAATTAAAGAACTGACATGTGAAGCCAGTTTTACCAAGTGAAAACAATTAAAATAGAACAAGGAGGCAATATGTCCCTCTTTGTTGCCTTATGAGAATTATATGCCTGTTTATCAGTTTGGACTCAGATTCCATATTGTTCATTAGCAAAAGACTACAGAGATCCTATTAACTTATTATCATCTTATTTCAAGTAATGTAATGAGAGCCATTTAATTTGTGCATTGTTGAGACATTTGAAAAAAAATCCACAGAATTCTAATAAGTCCAACATAAGGAGAATTTTACAAACTAGCAAAATTTAAATTGTTTGATATGTGTGTATGTCTGTCTGTCTGTCTGTGTATGTGTATGTATGTATATTATGTGTTGTGTTGGAGAGACTTCTCCACTGCTTCTTTCCATCACTGCTCCTAGAAATCATTAACATCTTCATGTGAACTAGCTTGTGCTGTTCCTCTGGAATGACTTTAGGTTTCAGGAGGATCACAGGTCAGTCCACAGGAACGATGCTTTTGGTTGACACATTGACGGAGTAGTGGGTAGGGGAGGGAATTTTTTTCCCCTCTACCTTTCTTAGGCTCTTCAGGTGGGGTTCTGTAAGTTAGACTGACCAAAGACAGATTAACAAGTGGAAAAACAAGTTTATTAACACTGCCTCGCACATGTATGCATGGAAGCACCCAGACATCAGTAACTCAAAGTGATTGGTGTTCAGAGCTTGGGTTTATATGCCATCTTATGCTAAAACAAAATAATAAGAGGGATTTGAGGCTTCAGGGTCAGGAAGACAAGTTTTGGGAAGGCGATCAGGAAAAATATGGTAAAGAAGGATTGCTCAGTAAGATTTGTTATGCAGATTTAAGTCTTGACTTCATCATTCATAAGAGTTGTTAAAAGTCCTCATCTTCCTAGTATGGAATTTTCATATTTCCCCCCAAATTTCCACTTTTATGTAGAAATTTTCTTTACAGGAGGGGAAACAAAGGCCCTGCTTTTAGAGCTTTTTCTGGGTCTGCTGGTTCTCAGTGGCCTTTAGCTCAAAATAATTCAGAGGCCAAAGAGGCATATTTTGGGGTGGCATATTCTGGTACCTTTCAAGAGTCAGAGTGACTGTGTTTACATTCCACTGCACCATTTTGCTGTGGTGGGGAAGGTAGTTAACGTCTCTGTGTGTTAGATTGAGTAAAATCACTTCCAGGGTTTGTTCAGAAATTTAAATGAGATAGTGAATGTGACTCAGCACATTGTTTAGCACAGAAGGATGCTGATTGCTGCTATTATTATTATTGTTACTGTTACTACTACTATTATACCACTAATAGTATTGTGATTTGGAAAGGGCTGAGAACTTTCTTGGTTCCTCTAATAATCATTCCATTTAAATGAATGTTTCTGATCCATGTTTTTAAGACCAAATGTTTTAAAGGACTTTTAAGAATTCTCTTATCTTCTAATAAATTTGGGAGTGGGGAAAGAATTGCCCATCTCTCTTTACCCCTTTTAATTTTATTCTCATTTTTTATGTGCTTTTTGAACAAAGAAATGTCTTTCATGTCTATTTTTTCTACTCTGTCATCATAGCTCCAGGGACAACATTGCTGTAATGGTAATAACTTCTTCAGGAGTGAGTCTAAGATGTTTTGATGATTCTTATCTCTGATTCTCCTTTGTTTGTTTTTTTCATATTCACATTGCTTTCTCCTGTTATGCTAATATGGCAGCATTATGAGTCCCTTGAGAGTAAGTGCCTGGGTGATTTGGGACCTGCTTAGAAGAAAGGTTTTCTTTCATTTTTTAAAGAAATTGAGCTCACACCGAATGAAGTATTGTTAACAAATATTATTAGCTTAATATTTTGGTCCTTGAAAATAATTTCACTTATTCTAAACCCACTGAATAGTATCAGATATACTTTTATAGTGTAATTGTTTCAAGATGATAGTAAGAGTAATGAATATTTCTTTTGACAGTGATTGTTTTAGCTATGATTAGTTTTTCTCATTCTATTTTTCTGTTTTCCTAAGTCTCAACAATAAATATTTATTACTTTTACAATATAGAAAAGCATTCATTTTTTTTAAAAGAACACTGTTTTTTTCATTATTTTATGTATTCTAATTATATATCTTTCTTTCTGAAAGTATGTGACAGGGTCAGCCTCATAAAATCTATAAGACAAACCCCTCAAATGAGCAGTTCTCTTTTTAAAATGATTTCAACAAAGAATGTTATATTTGGTATTGTGGGAAAAGGGGAAAATGCCCCTGTCCCTCTTCTGGTTCTTATTGGCAGGTTAAATAATCAGATCAACATGAGACAGATTGACAGGAGAAAATCAAATTTAATTTCATGCACATAGGGACCTCATACCTGAGAGGCTCAGAGACGCACACGAGAGAGATTCAAAGACAAAAAGGGAAAGTTAGGTTTAGGTGACATTCTGAGCTAAGGATGAGGTGACCCACCTTGAGGCTTCAGAGGGTCATTGCAGGAGGATAAGAAGAGCAGATGTTTAGTAATTAGAGGTTTGCCTGTCATGTAAATGCATCATAAAAGGTTATCTCTCATCAGGTAACTTATCAGATAGCTTATTATGGGCAAGGCCTCTAATTCATGTTTGTCTAGATAGTTAAGGGCAGGGGCAGAAGTTTCTCTTGAGCCTGCAGGGTCTTGGTTGCCTTTAGCTCAAAATAATCCGCATACCACAGAGGCACATCTTGGGGTGACTTGTTCTGAACCCGTACAGTATACTTGATGGAAGAGTAAATAGGTAGAGAATCTTTAAGTGATCCCCAGGTGTACTGCTTACTTTTCTAAAGTGTACTTTTAAAGACATAATGGATATTATTAGGCTAAAAACAGGCAGAATTGATATGACAGGTGACTGGATTATTTTACAAAAGAGACAGCCTTATATCTTGCATACTGGTGTATGTCATGTGTTACCTGATGCAGTTCGCCTGGAAAATTTTTATGATTCAAAAGTGAACCCCATTTTGAGTGAAACCTTCTATTGTTCATATAACAGTATATTTTTTCCTCTTCTGTTCTGCCTTTGTAATTGATATTCACATCCATTCCAGTATTTAACGAAAATGGTTAGAAAAAGGACACTACACTCAGACAGACTTACTTAGGTTCTAAATCCAGTTACTCCTTCTATTGCTCTTCATTGTGGATATAGTATTTTAAACATCTCCAAATATTAGTTTTCTTCTTCTATAAAATGGCTATGTGTCAGTAGGATGCATTAGGTTATACTGTATAGCAAATGATAAAATTCTCAGAGGCTTCTTGCAACAAAAATGTTATTTCTTGCTCATGCTATATATCTATCATGGGTTGACTGAAGCTCTGTTCAGGTTGTCGCCATTTCAGAATTTAGATTATGGAGTCGGGGTGGGGGTGCTGAGGGGAGACATAGAGAACCACTAGCTTTAAATCTTCTGCCCAGAAATAGAACCTATCATCTCTGCCCACATTTCATTGGCTGTTGCATGTCACACAGCAACTCCTGAGTATCACAAGGCAGAGATTATAACATTCCCCCAAGGAGAGAAACCATAATATTTGGCAAACACTGATATAATTTACCACAGAAATAACAAAAATACCTAACATCATCAAGGGAAGAGTCAAGTGACAAACACATAAACTGCGCAGTGGAGCCTGACACAAGTAAGTGTACCGTCTTCAAAGGAGGCAGTTGTGTTCACATGTTTATAAAATGCATAGGAGGTTTTTGTCTTGCATCCCCAACCCCAGAAACGGAGTTTGATGTTTAATAAATACATGCTCAGCTGCATTGTTTAGCATACCAAGCAACTCTAACTAGGGCAGTTCTAATCACTAGAGCATTCTTTCTACTGTGTCCTGCCTAACGCATGAAACAAAAGTTATATGAAAGTAGCCTCACTGGTATATCCACTTATATGGATGTAATCGGACTGTAAATAAATGAGTGAAATATTTTCAAGTAAATCTGCCTTTCCCCTGCATGCTTTAATTATTTATATTGTGTTTAAGAGTAGCCGATAGAATTGGCCGAGCTGAATGCTCAGCCTAACTGGGCTGCACTTTCCCCACTAAATTGATCAGGTAGTGATTTGTTCTTTCAGTGTTTAGTGGCACAGTCTTTCTTCTTTTAATGAAAAAAAGAAAACTATATATTGTACATGTTTTTTAACGTATACGTGTTCACATTACATAGTGTTTGAATCACAGCAGATTTTACTGTTTTCCTTCGTTAATTTAAAATTAAGACTGTAAAATTGACTTTTTCATGTGCGTTCAGTTTTATGAATTCTAACCAATGTATAGATTCGTATGACCATCACCACCATCAGGATACAAGAACTGTTTTGATATCGTGGCCTTAGCACAGCAGAATCATAATTTAAAAATAAAACAAAACGCTGATAATATCAGTTGAAAATAAATGTGTGTGTAATTACAGCTCTTAGCATTTTGACATTAATGTGTGTATTAATGTGTGTTTTTATCTCCATAATATAAAGTCTGGTTATTGACTGACACTGAGGTGAAATGGTAACCATAAAGGGGCATTGAACTCCTTTGAACATTTCTATGAAAGCTCATTGAACAGACTTTTTGCCTCAACTTATTTTAACACAAATAACAAATAGTGTTAACTCTTTGCAGTTTAGAAGTGAATTTCCTGTTGACATTAAGCTATAGATCAAATGTAAATTAGAATCTGTTCTCAATATCTAACCCTTTTCATTTGGGACATAAGAATTGGAACTATTCTTTTCTCATGCTCTTCTCATTCACTTTTTGATGCTATTAAGGATAATTTATTGCTAAGGGTAAATGTAGGTGCTAATAATTCACTGAGTGACTCTTACAGTGTCATTAATGAAGTAGTGGGTAAAATATGACTCTGGTCTTATTTTATCTTGACTTATGTGACTTTGGCAGTGTTGAAGGCAACTCCAGAAATAGGATCTCATAAACGGCATTGCTGTTTTGACCGTTAGCTAGAAGTCTTTGTAGGACTTCCTCCGAAATAACCACGCTGATTAATTGATTGGGTCATTCAGTCATTCCTTCCTTCAACTATAATTCAAGTATTTAAGGGCCAGGCATTGACCAAAGAAATGGGGAGATACAGATAAAGTATAGCCTTGGGGGATAAGTATGTATGGTGAAATAAGTGCTAATAGAAGTCAGAACAATGAGAGTAGAACTACCAACGGCCTGGAAAAGAGATATTTGAAATAACATAAAATTGCTACAACAGGGATGAACTTTGAAAACATGCCAAGTGAAATAAGCCAGACACAAAAGATAAATATTGCATGATTTCCCTTACGAGGTACGTGGAACAGTGCAATTCATAGAGATAGAAAGTAAATAGTGATGACCAAGGGCTGAGGGGCAAGGGACATGGGGGGTTATTTAATGGGTAGAGAGTTTCGGTCTGGGATGATGAGAAAGTTCTGAAGGTGAATGCTGGTGATGATTGCACACCATCCCAGATGTACTTAGTGTCACTGAGTTATACACTGCAAAGTGGTCAAAATGGGAAATAGTATGTTATGTATATTTTACCAAAAAAAACAAAACAAAAAATACAATAGGAAACAAATAAACAAAAAATATATAATTTATAGCCCCAACCCCTGTTCTTCTCTTTTTAAGAGAACCAGTTTTTTAAAGGAATTTTCATAACTTTTTCTCTCATCTTTCATATTTATTATAATTTTTTTTAGTAAGAGCTTATGTAACAGCTAATCTATCAAATTTATGCCCTTAGATTATGTTGTTCAAGTTCATCCGTATGGGTGAAACTTGTTTTACTATCTTAATCAAATAGTATTCAGAACATTTGGAATAGTTTTCCATGAAATGACATATTTAATAAATTCTTAAACTCCTATATTTCATTTAATTGAAAAAAATGCCTACATGCATTAATATGGATGACCCTTGAAAACATTTTAAGTAAATGAAGCCAGTTACAAAAGACCACATATTGTATGATTCTATTGTTTTGAAATGTTCAGAATAGGAAATTTATAGAGCTAGAAAGTAGACTAGTAGTTGTTTAGGGCTCGGGGAAAGGAATTGTGGACTGGGGGACAACAGGAAGAGAGTGCTAGTGGGTACAGGGTTTGTTTTAGGGGAATGAAAATATTCTAAAATTAGATTGTGGTGATAGTTGCACCATTCTGTGACTATACTAAAAAACATTTAATTTCATACTTTTTTATTGGTGAATTGTATGATATGTGAGATATATCTCAAAAAGCTATTTTTAAAATGCTTAAAGGTGATGGTATAGTTTCTCTTTTTTTGAAGTCTTTCTTCAACGTATACCTTAGCTTAGTTGGAAGCAGCATAGCAATATAAATTTTAAATATGCATATGCTTCCTAACAAAGCTGGAATCTGAGAAGGCTTTTTGCTTTTTAACTATCACTATGAATGCAAAGACATCTGAATGCAAGTATGTTTTATATATGCTCACATTGAGTGACTTTGTTAAGCTGGTAGTTAATGTATATATTCAAAGACAGGCAGAAT
This sequence comes from Rhinolophus sinicus, assembly GCF_036562045.2. Classification (NCBI taxonomy): domain Eukaryota; kingdom Metazoa; phylum Chordata; class Mammalia; order Chiroptera; family Rhinolophidae; genus Rhinolophus; species Rhinolophus sinicus. Next base: position 58,977,248 of record NC_133756.1, on the reverse strand, counting down.
ATGATGATCAACCTAATGACTTCGTGGCAATAAAAATGGAACTTAACAATTCTTTGTAAAATGTACACATACACAGGATTGCTTTTAAAGATTAAGCCTGCTTCCATTCAATTCATTATTTTTTCTTTCCTTTTTAAGTCTACTAAAAAAAAATAATAATATTGAGATGATTACCAATTTGTAATAGGAGATCACGTAAAAAACACCAGATAGAAGAAACACTACTGTCTTGGTGATCTGGTTTGCCATCCTCTGGTCCCTGCCTGCAAAATGGTCGCCATCTGTATTTTAAGCAGCCTTGATATTTCAACCCTTAAATTATGAATGTTCTTATATTAACACAGATATTATTTGCATGATAGTTGCTACCAAAACTCCTCAAGATTCTCCTCTCCTCTCCTCTCCTCCCCTCCCCTCCCCTCCCCTCCCCTCCCCTCCCCTCCCCTCCCCCCCCTCCTCTTCTCTTCTCTTCTCTTCTCCTCTCCCATCCCCTCCTTTCCCCTTTCCTCTCTTCCCCTCCCCTGTCCTCTCATCTCCCTCCACATTCCCACTTTCAGTCTACTCAGACTCTCACCAGGCTCAGAGCTCAGGGTTGCTCACGGCTGTCAATCTTCTGTTTGGCACATTTCAGCTAAGTGCTCCTTTTTTCTGGTTAACCTGGACCCTGCACATCATTTGTAAGTTACTTCCATAAGAAAATACATTGTGATTCCAATCTAAAGCTCTAACAGACTTTCAGAAATATAGCCCATGGTGGGGCTACCTATAAAGTGTTTGATTTTTTACTTACATATATATTGACTTATATATTCCCATATAATTTTTCACTTCTTCCAAAAATCAAGGCAGGCCCATTATATGCTTGTTTACCTGCTTTAGCCAAACTAAACTACTACTAATTGAAAATTTGTCTTCTATCAAATAGCAGTTATATTTTAAAGCTCTTTCTATGTATATTGATGTGGTTCTAACCCATACCTATATTTACATGTTTGGGGTATACTTAGCACAGTCCTAGTAGCCATTGCAGAGACCCAGAGAGAGGAGTAAAACAATTCCTACTCTTGTAGAGGTTCGTTATCATATTGCAAGGCAGAACCAAGGAAACACTTTGGTGACACCAGGAACAGGTTGCTGAAGAATCATAGAGGAAAAAGTAAGCACTTACGCTAGAAAACCTATAAGCTGAACCTTAAAAATAGAGAATTTTGAAAGGTGAAGAAACTAAAGGTTATCCATAAACAATAGTTCTGAGTCAGAAGAGGGACAGAAGAAAAAACAAAACAAAACAAAATATGTCTTTGTCTCTTTCTGGTATATTAATCTATGTTAAGTCATGATTCTTTTAGTAGGAGAAATACAGACTTTAATGAAGGGGCAACTTTATTTTGATTTTGATTTTGTGTTCTGGTGCCTACCATTATAAAGTTGCAAAGCCTATAGTATGTATGAAGCTGAGGTAATTACTAGTGGGAAGTCTTATTTTGAGAGCCAAAGGGAAAAACCACCAAATTTATCCTCCTTGTTTGCTATTAACATTTTAATTTGTAAATTGTCATACTGTAACAGGGCAAGCTTCATCTAGTACAGTATCCTGTTTATAGTAAGTGGGCCACCCTGAGTGTTTCCAACAGAAACTGCACTGCCCCTTCTGGCCTGGGGTTAAGTTTGCTGGGGCCACCTTTCAAATGTATTTTATGCAAATCAGTACAAATTATCTCTCCTTCATTTACTAGTTAAGGGAATCAGTTTATTGAAAAGCTATTCTATTTATTGACGGGTTCCCATGAATCTGTATCAAAATGTGTTACCATGAACTTTACGCTCCAAGGAAGAAGAGTAGATCATTTACATATTGAGTGATTACATGTAAGCACATACTGGATTATTTTGTTTTATTTTCACAACAGTCGAGTAGCCCTATGAGGTGGGGATTACCATTCTCTCTATTCTTAGAAGAGAAAATCAAGGCACAGAGATTGAGAGTGAAATTTTATGTCACTAATTGTGTTATTTGTTAAGGTCACTTTTTTACCACACTAGACATGTTGAAAGTTAACTAAAGCTGGGAGTCCTGCCCCTTTAGAAAACAAAGATTTTTGTACAATATTTTGTTTTTAATTTTTGCAATTTTTAAATTTTTCTGTTGGGGAATCTCCATCTTCTGGTGTGAGAAACCTGAAAGGCAGAGAAACATAGCAGAAGGCCAGGTGTTTACCGCAGGGTCCATCATTATCCTGTTGCCCTGCCTCACACAGACACAGTAGGTGTTGATTGAGGGTATGAAGAGCTTATTGTCTAAATACCCAGCCAAGAAATGTAATGGTATCGTGAAGAGAATTTTCAGATAATGTGTTAATCAGTTATTTTTCTGCTAAATAAGAAATTCTTCAACTCCAGTTCCAGTATAGTAACCTATATATAACAATGTATACGTACCCATTGATTTCTGGTAGAGAAGGTAGATAAAGGATATCCATGAGTAATATTGTGTGGTTATTTGGATTTCTTAGCCAAAGGGAATTTTTAAAACAGCTAAGCTGCTACTAAGGTGACTGATTGAACTGCTTTTTTCTTCCACTTTGGTAAAAATGCTCATTTTCAGTCAATGGGAAGAAAATGGAGAAACAAGGGGCATGGTTGATATGTATGTATGACTTGCCCCTGAATAATTGTATGAAATTAGCTGGCTCTTTGACTTCATACAAATTCCTCAAAATAGTGTTCTAAGGGTGAAATGAGATAAATGCGAAAGTATTTTGAAAACTCAAGATCATTGGACACATGCAAGTTAGTAAAAAGCAGCTCCTTATCTCTATTGGATTCTTCTCACTCTTCTTCTTCTTTGCCCTTCCTTCCCTCCCTTCCTCCCCCCGACCCCCCAGGTTGATGAAGAGACAGCTTACAGCAGTGGAGAAGGGCTAAATTAGTCCTTTTTTTTTATTGTTTGCATAAATGGTTAAGTTACCACAGCTTTCCTTGCGTCAGTCTTTTTCCTACTCCCTTTCTATCCTTGGGGGAGTTTTAAAACAATCTCTGGGTTTCCTAATTTGTTTCACTTAAATTTGCTCTCCTCGACTTTGCAAGATAGATTCTCTTCCTGTTCTTCCCTTATTTCCCTTTTTTGGAACTCTGCATCTCAAAATAGTTGTCAGTAGTGACCAGTGGTGAGCTTCATTGTCTGATACTGTGCCTTTTGCATAGTAAATACTCAAAAAATATGTGCTCATTAACTAGCTGACAAAGAAACATGAATAATAAATTACTTTTTCTCCTTCAGTATTTTAAAAAAGTGTTGACTTGCCCTAAATTTGGAGACTTTTCAAGTACACAGGGTTATATGGCCTCAACTGTTTGCCTTAAAATTGTTGTTTCTCCTGTAATGTAACAGGCAGAATATAAAGCTGCTTTGAGGCAATGGAGGAATGGTGTTTATTTTGAAGTACTCAAAAATCTTTTTAGGCATTACATGAGTTTATAGCTGTTTTGTCACCTAAGAGAGATGAGGAACATGAAGAAATAACTCTCATGTGGAATCCTCCAGAAGTAATATTAAATTCCCAAATGGCATCGTAGAGGACTGCTAGTTGACATTCACTTTAAGAGCCTAGATGATTGGTCTTCAGCTTTGTTTATTTGCTTCCACTTGTTAGTATTGATCTGAGGGAAACCATTCCCTGATTTGTTAAAATGATTAATGTTTTCTCCTTCCATTGTTTTAAAGGAAATGGCTAAAATCCTTAATCATCCCAGAGTCTACGCTTTCCTGCACATACCAGTCCAGTCTGCCTCTGACACTGTACTCATGGAAATGAAAAGAGAGTACTGCGTGGCTGACTTCAAAAGAGTAGTGGATTTTCTGAAAGAGAAGTAAGTCTGTTAGTACTTAAGAAAATAACCGTTTCTTTTTTCTTTCAAAAGCATGTGGCAAAAATGCGCTCATTGTAGCCACAATTAAAGGTACCAGAGAAAAGGCGAGACTTTTGAATCTTTCAAAGCCTTTAAGTTTCCTTAGGCAGCTTGATGTGGTTTTTCAGTTTCTCTTCAGTTTAAATCCACCTTCCTTCCATCTGTACATGACACACCATTAATTTGTGTAGTAGGATCGCCGGTCTTTCTAAGGTAACGTGCATTGTGATTGTTTTTATACTGAACATAATAGAAGAAAACCGCTTTAAGCTTTGCTCTGCTTAAATCTCATTTAATGTGGCCTTTTGAAAGCTGGTTTTGACAGGGAGGTAGGCCAAATCATGTCACTACAAAAAAGATAATTTCCTACTAAGTAGCATTTCTTGAAGAATATCTGGAATATCTTTGCTGTTATACACTATCCCTGTGGTGTACTTGAAGAATTGTGATTAATAAGGAGGTTTGGGGATTCTATTCTTTAAACTTCATATTGTTATTGACCAAAATTAAGACATTTGACACAATCTCAGACATGAATGATAATGTTGTTTACACAGAAAACACTTGCAGCCCATAATTATATTCTTCAAAATCCTTATTCTCATCATCACCAAGCACTGAATGTCTTCTGTGATTATACACGGCAGGAAATGCTAGTTCTGGCCCATGTCACACAGAATTCTCTCAAGTCCAGGGCAGTTTTCTCCCTCTGGGGATATGTCATTTATCTTGGCATATTTGTGGCATGGGTCTTCCTACTTTCCACAGTTTTTTCCCCCAGAATTTTTTTCTTTTGTTGTTTTTCTTAATTAAGACAAAACTTTTTATTTCCATCTTCTTGTTTATAATTATGTACCTTTTTACCATGTCGAAGTATTTCATGGATATGATGGCTTTATACAAATTGTAAGCAATTATTTTTTCCACCATCAATTAGTCACTTATCCCAACTACATACAATGTTTTAAAATCTTTTTCTTCTGTTTACTTTCTCCTTCCTTCTTCATCGTTCTGTCATGTGTCTTTCTTTTTTTTTCCAACTCTAGGCATTTGTTGATTATCCTAACCACCAGAAATAAAGATACTTAGTGTAGATTCAAACAAATACAGCCAATTGTTTGAATATTCAAATCAGTGAATAGAAGGTATGTTTATTCAGGGATTTCATAATTATAATCATTAAGTATATACAACCTTCAAAGTAGAAAACAGAATAATGACGGATCTCTGCCATCTCTAATACTTTCTTGGGCAGAACTGAAGTCAAAGCTAAACTAGAAAGATTTTTATGTATCCCTCCTTTGCATTTATTCTAGCTTTTGTGGTAAACTTATCTCATATAAGAGAGTCCTTTTGGGCATGCTGGCACTAGTGAATAGAATGTTTTCAAAATTGAAAATATATTGTTGCACCTGTGAAATTTCTGCCTCTTTCTTACTAGAGCAATAGCAAGTAATGTAGTGCAGAATTCATACCTGTTGCACAAGATTTTGCCAAGTGCAGGCATGCATCCTGTTGTGCAGAATAGACTAGAACACTTTCCAAATAGTTGGTTGCATTAATATGATTCAGTGAGGTTTAGGAATCAACACCTCTCTTTTACCTCCATCTGGGTGAGTGCTGACTCAGTTGTTTGGGGAATTACTGTGGCTACTTCACTGGGCAACAATTTCACAACAAGATCAAGCCTTTTATGTTGCTCCAAAGATGGACCTGTTAAATCTGTTGCATCTTGAACAGTTGCTACAGCATCCATGAGCTGTATAGAGGTCCAAAGATGATCACATCAAAGTATGAGAAAATAGTCTCTTGCCTTTATTCATGTGCTAAGCTCATTGTCCTTTCTTTGGACTCCAAGTTTCTCTGAGCATCCAGATAGCTTTTGTAGAACCATTCCACTGGCTGGAAGACCTCATAACCAAGTACTCTACCCAGCCGTGGAAGTTTCAGAGATCCCTGGAAAGGATATTGGAGGTGCCTGGAGAGAACACTCATCCCACATCCATCCATCTACAGTTTCAGTTTCAAGAGCTATGAATCACCGGAACTGTAGAGTATGAGTCTAGCCACTTAATCTCCAAGAGTTTTTTGTTTTGTGTTGTTTTTCTTAATTAACTCTGTATTATGTATATTCAGTGAGGGCAGAACAACCATGATATACAATTTCACACTTAGATTTTAACTTTATAACTTATAAAATGAATTGAAAAACTGTAGGAGACAGCTAGTAAGATATACCTGATATATAGAGCTGATGACTGAGAAAAATTGCAGGTACTCTTTGGAAAAGAAGAAATCACTAATTATTAATGTGGTAATCCTTGCAGTTTTAGACAGTTCATCAACCATAAAATTGTGTATTTCGTCCAGTCCTTCCTGTTGCTTGTAGTATAGCCTCACTCCTGTGAGGACACTATAATCCAGCTTTGCTCTTTAGTGAAACAGTTTTCCTGTCCTCTCAGGGAGGTGCATCCAGCCAACGAATAATTTTCAACTATGATGGACATTCAGAAATAATGTAAATATTTTAAGCAGACTTCTGCTCTGATATTCTCTTTATTTTTTTCCTACTTAGCTTTATGCCAAATCAATTAATGCTTATTGGAAACACCAAAGTTTCAGAGGTTCTGTGTGACCACTAGTTTGGATACCTGGTCTACCACAAAATTGTTCTGTCCAGTGTTTATTAAAATTCAACACAATATTGTCATTCTTAGAAAAAGGATCTAATATTTTATGCCTACCACTGTGTCATAAAATGACCCTAACTTCAAATGGTGTGTTTGATGCTCTCCTGTCCTGATTTTTAGCTTCTGTGTAAGCATTCCCATTTTCATTCACCCTTATTTCCTCTGAAGGCTTTTTTGTAACGACTCTTTAACAAATAAGTCTCATTTATTTTATTATTTCCAGCAGTGTGAGGCTTCTCAGATATTCATGTTATCAATTAGGGATGAGGTATTTCTAATCTGTTTCCTCAAAAAAAAAAATCCAACCTTTAAAACAACCTACGGCACTTAAGACTGAAATCCAAGCCATGGGAGTTTACCTGAAGCTAGGACTTTAAACTACTAATTCAGCAGTATTTGTGGTACCCTGTTTCTCCAACAGTGGCGGTGAAATCTTTTTAATTAATTTTCTTTACAGTTGAAATTGGCCCGAGTTTTACCTGGGAGCAATAGAAGTTTACATATGAGCCAACTTGAAGCTGATTCATTATTTTCTTCATTTGTTTGAAAGTTGGCAACTGTTATCATAACAGCAGCTGGATTGACGATAACCTAGGAGTGTTGGCACATGTTGAGGCATATGGGAATTTATTAAATCATGCAACCTTTGCAAAGAAAAGTGTCTAAGTTACTTAATATACTGATTTAAAACAGCTGATTATGAGCAGACAATCGAATGACTTAAATTATTCTATTCAGATTTATTAATCTAGTTGGAAAATCAAGAAATTTGATGCATTTTTTTTTTTAAATGGATAAAATGATTTCTGGAAATATGTAACTGGATTTCTAGGGATATTGAAGAAAACTACATAAAGCAAGAGGTGCAATTCTAGTTTTAGAAAGATTCATGTTTTTGTTATTTTTAATAAATGCTACATAGATTTTACTACTTTTATTAACTCTCACTCAACTGTCTTTCCAGTTATCTTTTTAACAAATTATTGGGATAAAAGAGTATAAAACTGGAATTATTTATCTTTATTTTCTTGTGTAATTTTGAAAGAGTTACTTACAGCTGAGAGGATTTTTCACTTTGATATGTTCGGGATGATATAGTTAGGGTTCCCAGGAGCTGAGGCCTTGGACATAATTTCAATTGGATCTTCCTCATCTGAACAGCATTGTACTTACACAGTCACTCTTCAGAATAAACCACATATTCACATATATTTAAAAAATGACAATATACAGAGGTCTTCTCTCAAGTATATGTTCTAATGCTAAGTAAAAGAATCTCTGAGTCCTAAAATTCACACATGAACGTGGGAAAGAAATATGTAAGACTGTCCTATTGATAGATGCATGTTAAGAAATGGAACAGTTTATATATTAAAAGAGCTGTCTGTTTACACAAATTATTTTGTTGGATGTCCAGTGGCCTTTTGGTTTATGTTAACTAGAACTTAAAACTTGGAGAACAAGATCCAACTCCCTTACTAACTACACTTTGAATTAATGACTACTTACGTCTTTACTTGCAAGTGACATAGACCTAAAGTAAGTTACACCTACTGTAGCATCTTAATTCCGTGATATTATCCACCTCAGGATTTACCATTACCATTTGTTATTGCACAATGTACTGGGGACTTCTAGATTAATTTGTCTTGTGTCTTATAGAATATGAACCCTTTTAGCTTTGTGGTATATATTCACACACCCCTGAATTTACTATACCCAGAGATTTCCTATTGGTTGTGAAATGCCACAACCAATAACTAATGAGCACTCAGGGGTAAGGGGAATATTTTGTGCAGAGAACAAACTAGAAGGGAAGTGGCAGCCACTGTATACTCAGACAGTGAAGGGACACAAGGGCACGAGCCAGGATGGCTTTGGCAGGATGAGTTCTGTGAGTCACAGGGTTATCTCATGTTGTCCAGCCTATCCTATGACCTACTTTTCCAGTCTATCTGCAAAAATGATGCTAACTCATTACCATCTGGATGGAGTTCTTTGTCTTCCCTTCATTAGTCCCAGTCATCCATGTGTCCTGGAACACAGTCTGATAAAATACAAGTTATGTTAAATTTGTGTTTTATTCTGGGTTTTTCTTTTTTTCTAGTTTTATTCCTAGTGGCTTGGAAACATAAGTAGCAATATTCATCAGAATAGAAGAAAAGAAAAGACTGATTCAGCAAGATTAGATAATTACGTTTTCTTCAGATGCAGTCCCAGATGTGTTTCTGTTCACTGAATATCAACCTCCAAAATAATTTAGGCAAAATACTTCCCTCAGAGACGTTTTCTGGCTTTATTTCATCATTTCTAATATCTTTACCTCGGTTGTTATTTTGAGTGTCCCTAAGGTCTTGTTCACTTTTTTATCTTTTCTCAAATTTCTTTCTGAGGTAGTAAAGTTCTTTTTTTCCTCCTTTGCTCACTTGCTACGTTTAAATTTTTTCAAGAGAATGATACATATCATTGGAACAGTTACCTAGTAGAAAAATATTTACTTTTTTATTTTTCAATATGGTATTGTATTTGGAAAATTTTGACATCATTTGCTAAATACCATATTATTTTGCGATTATCCCACATTTCATTCATAGTTTGAAGCAATTAAATTTTCTATTTATTTAGCTTTCTGTTTTCCTACTAGCCTGGTTAAGAGAGAAATCTCAGCATTACTAATCTCCTTCCATTTTTCCTTTCAGAGTGCTTTTCGTATTTCATGGCGCTAATGTATTATGTCATAATGTTGTCCCAAAAACCTAGCCAAGTATGTAAGGATAGGTATTTTTAATCTGCCCTTTATAAAATGAATGTCAGGGTTCACAGTAGTTAAAAAGACTTTTTGAAAGCCCACAGTGAATTAATGCATAATAAAACTAGATCCTCAGCTTCTGCTATTTAGCAGTCTTCCTACTGATGCTAATAATGCATATTAATTAAATGATTCATATTTTCATTTATCAGTTTTGTGCTCAGCACTATAATAAATGCAACCATAACACCAATCATAATAGTACTTAATATGGTACTAGTAATAAAACCAATAGACAATATTTTGGAGTTTTACTGCCATGAGGGCATTGCATATACTAGTTTACTTAATCCTTAAGGCCCAAGGATGTTAAGCAGTTTCCCATGGCCATGCAGTTAGTGATAGAACTTTGATGAAAACTCAGGCATGTGATTCCCGAGCCAGAACTCAGCCATTGTGCTTTACTGTTGTTCTTCTCTAAGGCATGTTGCTCTTGCGATGGAGACAGTAATGTGGACTCAAAAGATATTAAGGAGATCAAATTTATACTGTGTTCTTGGAAGGATGAAGAAGGTATGCATGAGTGTCAAGGATGGCTCTTTCGTGTCTTGGCTAAAGCCACAGTAGAAGACGATGCTAACCCAGATAGGAGAATGAGAAGAAGGAGGAATTTGCGTGGGAAAGATAATGAGTTTGGTTTTGGGCCTGTGTAGAAAATGAATTTGAAATGCCTGTGTAGAAAATCCAGGGGAGAGCACCCAGGCTGTAGAAAATATGGGTCAAGAGCCCAGGAGGGAGCTCAGGGTTGAGAGAGAAATGCTTGGGAGGAGTAAACAGCATTTGAGTAGCAGAAAAGCTGTGGTGATGCGATCATCCAGAAGAAAGAAAATGGAAGGCTAAGAACAGAAGTCTAGGAACACCAATATTTGAGCGATGGAAAAGGAAAGCAGATCCTGTACAGGTGGAAAAGGCAGGGGTAGGCCAGTGTAGGAGGAGACCCAGGGGGAAATGACACCACAGAAGCCAAGCGACGTTGGCAGTTTCAGGAAAATGAAAATGGCAAGGGTCAAACATCAACTACAGTTGCTTCCTGTAAGCGGACATGGGGCTAAGTGCTCTGGGTTATATGAAAAAAAAAGTGTTGTTTGATTGCTTTCTCAAAAACTGTAGGTGGTCAAAGCTATTTAGATGTAGTCATGTCTAAGACCAGAAAAAGTCTTTGTGGATCTTTGTTGACTGCTGCATCCCTAGTTCTTAGCACAGTCCTCGGTTTGTGCTCTTTGATCCTCATATCGTGGTACTGGAACCACGGCGCTGAGGGATCCCCATCACTATACTGTATCCACACACTGGGATCCATCCCCACGTCCCTGTACTGTATCCACAGCATTGGGGGATCCATCCCCACGTCCCTGTACTGTATCCACAGCACTGGGGGATCCATCCCCACGTCCCTGTACTGTATCCACAGCATTGGGGGGATCCATCCCCACGTCCCTGTACTGTATCCACAGCATTGGGGGGATCCATCCCCACGTCCCTGTACTGTATCCACAGCATTGGGGGATCCATCCCCACGTCCCTGTACTGTATCCACAGCATTGGGGGGATCCATCCCCACGTCCCTGTACTGTAACCACAGTGCCGAGGGATCCCCACTTTGTCATACTGTAACCACAGATTAAGGGGCACAAGAGAAAGAGGCAGGGATAATACTTATTTGTTTAATTAATGGCATTAACTCTGGAACCAATAAGATTAAGGCTTAGAGTAGCATTTCTCAGTCTGTTTTAATTAAAGTTCCTTTTCATAAGCAAGAAAATCTCCTGCTCTTTGAAGAGAAATTGATATACTTCCTTCAGGAGAACATAATGCTCTGTCTTCTGCGAGATTCTATGTTCTGTGCACCGCTGCTGGCTAATAACTAACAGAAATTATTAGGCAACATGTATTGAGTCTATAATATGTTGAATGTAACATACTCGGTTCTTCACAAGGATTAACTCACTTAATTTTCACAATAGTTCATACTAAAGAGGAAATATTATTACCCCCATTTTATAGATGAGGAAATTAAGGCACCTAGAGATTAAGTGATTTGCCCAAAATCACTTTGCTAGTAACTGGCAGAGTTCCGATTCATACACCAGCCTGGGGACCTCCAAACTTTATTCATTGCTAGTATGGCATCTAGCCTTTCCAAATAGGATGCTTTTTAGAAACATTAAGGAGGATCGTACATTTCTAATTAAAAATTGAACTATGCTATTAAGTAGAAAATTTTAAATTGTGCATACCTTCTCCTAAAAATTTAGTATATCTTTCTATAGTCAGTATCCCTTCCTTTTTGCTTTCACTCCCCATCCAGGCAGAGAGTTGCTGGCTAAGGGGGTGATAAGAAGCTATTCTTGAATGTGCCCTTGTGGTGAGAAACTACAAATAGGAGGAAGGCGAGGTTTATCTGTCACAATGTCTTTATCTGTAACTTCAGAGTTTCTTCATGAAGTGTGTGTACAAGGGCACATTTTAGATAAAATGCTGCCCTAATGGTGGTTATGTGTTGCAGAGCTATTAATCCTGTATAATGTGTTTCAAAACCTTTGTAAGTATTCATTTTTACTTCCTACTCATCCTTCTTTGCTAGAACCAAGTATATTAAATATTCAGCTCAACTTCCTGCTTATGGACAGTCTTCACTCCTAACACGCATCCGTTTCGTTACATGCTACTGGGCACAAGGAGAGTCAGTGATTGGCCACTCTTGCCTCCCCACACTCATCATCATGCTCTGATGAAAATTTACTGAGTCCTCATTGTTGTATCTAGAACCTTATGTTCTTGTGAGAAACCAGGAAGAAATCACGGGAGCATGTACAGTGCGTGTAGTTTTGAATGCTGTGCTGGACTTTGCAGTAATATCTCAAAGGTATGGTAACTGAGTCAGCAGCAGACAGTGAGGAAAAAATTGAGTAATGTAACCCATAATTGTCTTTAAAGAGTGAATCTCAGATTGTTAAGATCTGACCAACTTAAATTCTGGAAGTAACACCAAAAAAAAAAAAAAATCACTATAAATTCATGTTAATTTCAATAGTACCTAAGTCTTGTGTTTACTTGACTAATATTTATTGGTTACAGACTATGTAGGCACTTGTTAGGTGTAGAATATTAAGAGATTAGTCAAACTTGGTAACTGTCTTCTAGGAACTGACATTCTTAAATCATGGTGTTATATAAATATTTATAGCCACATGTTTGATAAGTATAATAAAATCCCAACATTAACCCTGATATTGGGTCGGGGGGAACATAAATGTTTATTATGGGCTTTCCATGGGTAAGAAACACTGACTAACAGTTATGTGAACACCAATCTCCCTTTAGACAGTTACGTACTATAGGTTTGCTTTTGTCTATGATACAATAAAATCTATTATAGGGAAGGGCTTTAACTAGATTACATACGCTCATACATGTGTATTTATGTATTTAAAAGTTATAGTTTGGTTTGTCTGCAAGTGACAGAAAAAAGAGTAATGACATAAAGAAAGTAAAAGTTTTATTTTTTAGTTGTGTAAATGAAGTCCAGAGCTAGGCGATTGGGCTGTATCTGGCTTCAGCATATCAGGAATGCAGGATACAGCTTTCATCTCATCGTGCGAGACGGCCGACTTGAGCTCCAGCCATCAAATTTGCATTCCAGTCTATAGGAAAGTGAGGGGAAATGGAGGGTATGTATTCCTTCCCTTCAGATACTTCCTGAAAGTCACTCATGTCGCTTTCATTATATCCAGTTGGTCAGAACCTCGTCACATGACTGCACTTAGCTGAAAGAAAGGTGGATCATTGTCATCTTTAGTTGCGGTGGCCTTGTGTCCATCTGCAAACAAAGGGCCTTATTAAAAATAAGGGGAGATGAGATAGCGGAGAACATTATAGTCTGCCACAGTCTGCCCTGTTTGGCTACTCTTCTTGCTGCATTCATGATGTATGTCTAAGAGAGATGACCAAGCCCATCTAGTTGCCCTGTCCTGTTGTACATCCATGGTCCCTGGTTGATGTGCTGTCCTCTTCAGGAGGTCTAGACATGGCTTGCTAAGGACCAGTGACTATAAACTAAAGGGCAGCCCTAAATTCCCCATTTAAAATGGAGCAGCAATAAGATAATTACAATTTTTAAAACTCCCATTTGAAAAATAGGAAAAAGGGAAACACACATCAGCTACTATTTACTAGGGTTTATCAAACCCTGCTTGGTAGGAGTCACGAAGACTTTCCACCCTGGCACTGAGGACGCTCTTACCCCATCTGATGGGCGCTGGTGTTCCTCTGTGGGAGAAACTCCATAGTTCACTTTCCTCCATTGCCCCAGTCCTCAAGGGCCCTAGCATAGGTAGGCATTATGGGGCGTGCTCTTCTGAGTGGGTTCTAATACTTCCCCGCCTTCCTTCTGGTGCTGGTTTGTGACCTGGAACTTTCTTTAAGAGACGTACAGTTGCAGGCTATACAGACAGACAGCCCTGGTGTATCTTTTTTGCAACCCAATTCCCTCATAAACTTAGTATGCTTCCACTCTATTTGTTTCCAGTCAGTTCCATGGAGAAGTGTAGTCAAGAACCATGTCTGGACATAGTTTTGACTCTGAAGACTTTATCTTTTATCTACTGATGTCTGTCCTCTCTTCTACCTCCCATCACCTCCGAATTCACTGATGAGCCCCTTGAGGCGATCCAAAGCACTCTTAACCCCATCACTGCCTGAAAACTGGACCAATATATGAAAGGGCACCGATTCTGTCCTCTCAGGGGGCTGTGGCATTGCAGCCAATGCTCGTAATTGCTTCACTTGGCTTTTGCAAACCCACAAACCTCAAAATTATAGGACTCCCAGTCCAATTAGATAGTAATTAGATTGTAATTCACAAACAGAGATTGATTTTCTTAGCAAAGTTGTTTTCTTAAATCTCAGCTTGCAATTGGCCAGCCCTAGTCTGAGTTCCTTGTTGCTAAGAGCGCTAAGAAGGAGGCAGTTAATATTTAACATTCTGAATTTTTTGTGACATTTCTGCTACTGACTTAGTTAACGCTTGCTGTGTCTTCCACTATTGAGCAGGTGACAATTTGACCAAATAATTTGCTAACATGTAACAGTAATTAGCTTTCCAGCCTGCACTGGTCCTTCCTACCTGCTGCCCAACTAAACCAGTATCATACTTCTGGTTCTGTCACATGTAGTACTCCACATTGGGTCAGTTTTGGCTGTGAATGACCAAAATCATAAACTAATATCTCAAACAACATAATTGTCTATTACTCTCTGACATTTAAAAAAAATAAAAGGAAGTAGTGATCTTGTGCTGGTGGGATGACCCACAGTCCCCAGTAGCAGAGACTCAGGATTCTGTTTTATTGCTCAGCTTTCCTCAGCATGAGTTTCTGGGGTCCATGATGACTGCTTAAAACCCATCCATCAAGTCTGCATTCCAGCCAGCAAAAAGGAGAGAGTTGAAGAAGGCTGTACCCCTCCCTACCTTACAGTTACTATCTTGGAAGTTCTACATGACACGTCCACTTACAGCTCCTCCATTAGAACTTGGACATTCCTGGCTTCAAGGGAAGCTGGGAAATAATAGTTTCTTCCAGGCATCCATGTGTCTACCTAAAAAATCTGCTTCTGTGGGAGACGGAAGGAATCTGTCCCACAACATGTGTTTTTTTTTTAAAGTTTTCATGTTACTTTAGCAGTTTAATAACTGCTCCTAAAAAGAATTGAATTCGTAATCATAACTCTAAGCATCTACTTCTGAGTATCTGGTTATTTTTCTCTTGAGTATCATATTCGGTTTTGCACATGAGCCAATTTATGCTTTTTATTTATTTTTTTTTTTTTTGCTGGTAGTAATGGTGTTTTCATTTTTTAAACAGTATTTCTACAGAAACAACCTCACAAATTAAACAATATTTTGCCATATTATCAGTTATCTATTTTGAATGATTATCGAAAACACCATTTTGTGAAAAACTTAAAGAAATTTAACTTCTGTTTGTTTGTTTTTTCTTTCTAATATCAAACAGGAATCAAAGTTACTGCAATATTTTTTGTCCTAGATTTCCTTTTTGTGGTGTATATGTAGCAATTGCCTCAGCCTCATGGTAAGTCTCTTCTTGTGGTTCCATACCATCTAGGGAGTATCCTTCCACCCAGTCATTCCATCGTATCATATCAAATAATAGATTCAAGGTCTCATATCTATTTATTCTGCTACCGTCTCCAATTCAAGATGCCCAGTACATTGGAATTGGCATGCTGCCAGAATTACTAAATAGTTTCATGTTAGAACAGAAGAAATTGGAGAAAATCACATTTTTCTTTCATTTGTCTTTGCAAGCTTGTTTCCAGGCCAGCATTTCCTCCAATTTATGTAAGGTTACTTGCATGATATATTTTTGGTTTAATTTATTTTAAGTGTCTTAAATTCTTAAAGGAATTTTCTCCTTATAAACTAATCTATTTTGATCAATGAACTCAGTAGTTTCTTGTTAAAGAAAAAAAGCCTTTAAAGTGAACAGATTTCTGTTTCCTTAGTTATTATTTAAAGCAATTGTTTTTAGGCGAATCATGTAAGACCAAGCATCAATCTTCTTTTAGAAAATGTCGTTTTAATTCCACTGTCCAATAATGATTGTTTTTTTATATACTTTTCCCTAATTTATTGATTCAATCTTTTAATTGTATCATTGGAAAAATACATTATTGAGTTTTTTCTTGAAAAATTCTGTTTCATTGTCCACTTTGTTCTAACTCTTATCAACTGTCCTAATTGGGTTTCATTCTTTTTTCTCCCTTTTAAATAACTTGTGCTTTTACGAATCATGATATAATTAAAATTTTTAAGAGTGTTTTCTGCTTATAAAAATGTCACATTTCATTTGAAAATTTTTATAGTATAATTTTCTGAATTTTACTTAAATGATAAAAGAAACTTACTTCTATAAGAAACTTTTTAGAACTTTAAGAATCTTGGTACATAGAGAGCTTAAGAAGAACCATTGATTAAATTGTAATAAATTTTAAAAAGTTATTTCTTGTGCATAAAAGATATATGCATAATTTTCCCTTTCTGTAGGCTAAAATAAATCTCCATTTTCCCCAATTAAAAAATATATATATACAAATATAAAAACATTATTAGCATAAAAATAATTAGCCTTAGAATTACAACTTTTTTTATATACAAGAGGTCCTTGAATAACGAATTTAACAATGTGTTGTTAATGAGGAAAACAAACAAACAAATCGATTCCCAGCAGGGGCGCCACTATCTGTGTGGTTTTCACATTCTCCCTTCTCTGGGTATTCCAGTTTCCTCCCAATTCCCGCAGAAATGCATTTAGGTGAATTGGCATGTCCACATTGTCCCAGTCTGAGTGTGAGGGTGTGTAAGAGCTCTGCCATGGAAAGACGTCTGTCCAGGGTGGGTCCTGCCTTACCCCCTGAGCTGCCGGAGAGGCTCTGCCCACCATGACTCTGAATTGGAATAAGATGATTAGAAAATCATTATCTGACTTGTTTTTATTAACCCTTCTTAAATGTGTGTATAGCTCACATTTATGTCAATGTTTAATATTTGAAGTCTTTTGGGTCTTTATTTAGAAGTTTGGTGATTTTTTTTTTTTTTTTTTTTTTTTTGCCTAGACACATGTCATGGGAACTTAACTCTCGTTTCTGTCAGTTAGGCTAGGGTTGAGTCACTTTGTTATACATCGTTTCACTTAAAGTTGTAGTTTCCAAGAACCTATTCATGATGTCAAGTGAGGACTTACTGTATATTGATACTGCCGTGACCTCAAATAATAATGATACTGATTACTAATATTTATTGAGCACTTAAAAGATCCCAGTCACTATTTAAATTGATTTATATATATAAACTCATTTAATTCAGTTCTCACAATAACCCTCCAAAGTACATGGTGCTGTTTTCTGTGTTTTATGTTGAGAAACTAAAGATCAGAGAAGGCATATATGTAGTGGATCTGGAATTCATAGCCTGTTTTTAATTCTATAAAGCATAAAAACTATATTCTGTCCGTGGTGAAGTTCATTTTAGACCATTTAATTACCTATGTAAATTTGTTAAAACCTTTCAAGATAAATTTTCTTTATATCAATTATCTCTATAAATGAGACATTAAATTGAATACATAAGATTTTTAAAAAAATACTAAAGACTCCTTAAACTTAAATAAAATGATACAGCATAGTTCTTTATTACTCCTTTGTTAAAGCATGTGACTTCTTAGAGGCAATTCTTAACTTTAAATGTTTATTGGCAACCCTAATTTCACTTAGTAAATATTTTTTAGAATGGGAAATTCAGATCTTTTTGTGGCTGCTTCTAATTATAATGCAGAATGTGATTTAGCATCCCCCAGTTTCCTCATCTATAAATAAAAAGGATTATGTCATTTTAAGTTCCAGTCTAACTGAAAAATTCTGATTTTTAAAAATTTGCTTAGCTTTTTCCTAATGCGTTTTAGTCTTCTATTTTCCAGTTATCTCTGTTCTCCAGAAAACCTTATCAAGCCTGCCTTTCCAGAAGTCTGTTCCAACTACACTTCATTCCTCTCATGGCCCAATTTCTCTAGAGAATGACCTCCCCTGCTGCCTGCCTCCACCTTCCCCACTTTCCGTCCATTTCTTGATTTGCTGTAATCTGGTTTCTGCTTACTCTCCTTCATTGTAACTTCTCTTGTTAAATTCCTAATTGTGGACTCCAGCAGGCAGTCTTTTCTTCCTTATGTTTTTCCTCTCTTAGGTTCGCCAACCTCCTCATCCTTGAATCAATTTCAGTCTCAATCAGTCCTTCCCCTTCCTCGGTCCCTCCCTCCTTTTCCCCTCCCCCTTCATATATATATATCATGTATCTCACTGTCTCTTGAATGATATTTCTCCACCTGTGTGTTCCTCAAGCATTCAATCCCCACCTTTCACACTTAACTATTCCCTCCCTCCTCGTTGTCTTAGTGAAGGACTGCACAATCCATGCAACCAAATCAGAAGCACAGTTTTTTGGACTTCCCTCCCACCTTCATCCACCCCGTGTAACCTGCCACCCGGTTCCATGAATTTAATCTTCCAAATGACTTCATGTCTGCCTCCTCCCCAGTCACTGCTCTCATTGAGGAGGTTCTCTAGACTTGTACCCGAATCCCTTCTAACTCCAGGCTCATTCCCTTTAATCCACCTTTCACTTTATTGCCAGAAATGTTCTTTCTACACCTTTTATTTCTTTGACCAAAATTCTTCCTCAGCTCCCCACTGCCTTCAGTACGTGAAACAGTAACAACAGCAATTATACCATCTACCGCTTACTGACTTGTCCTAGCTGCCAGGGATTGTGCGAAGTGGTTTACATACATAACTTCGTTAGTTTATAGTTTATCGCCATTGTGGTATTTACCACACTGTTCTGTGTTTGTGCGTGTCTCCCCCTAGAGACTCCGTGTTCCCTACATAACTTCATGAGCCTTTCCATGTGTACATCTTCAGCAACTACTACAGAGCCTAAAACATAAACCCATTACATCTTTGTTGTATGAAGGATGCCTATTGTTGCTGCCATACCACGTGGTGATTTCGGAATCCTGCAGTAGAAATGCTCACAAGAAGGGCAGACAGCAAAGGCTTTGCTGGCTTGGGTGGAGATCAGCCTTAGGTCCGGGGGGCCGAGCCCTGTTACCCCAAACGGCCCTCTTTCCAGTCCTTAGGCTGCATCATCCCCTGAAGCAGCAGGACTTGAGAACAGGCAGAAATGACTATTTTTGTTGTTTGCTTCAGTGTATACGGGCAACCTACTACGAGCAACCTCACACCTACATGCTCCATATTTTAAGACAAAATAATTGTATTCTGTAGAGCACAGCCTTGGAAAGTCAGTTTCCTTCCTAGCTCTGGTTTGTCTAATTCTTCACCACTGACCCTGTTCACTGAAAGACAGTGATTTCATTATTGTTGTAAGATAGCTTGTTCTTCCAAGCTATTTGATATTTCTTAAATGATCGACCTTCATGGTATCCTATGTTTAGCTGCAAAAACTGTTTTAATTTAATTCCTCTGTTTCTGAGAAGTTTTAAAGGGTGTAAACTGAGGTTATGAACACTTTTAGGTCAGGTTACCAATAGGAATTTGACATTTATATGAATAAGAATAATATCAAGAGTTACAAAAGCACATATAGAATTGCAAGGGCTATCGAGCTCTGTGCTTGAGGCCATAAATTGATTGCTAGCAGGGGTCAAACAGGAGTCTGCTTTCTCTGTACAACCTCCCTTGGGTAAGCCATTGCAGTATTTGGTGCACGCAGAAAGGGCAGAGTCAATTTACTTCTTCTTCCACAAATTGCTGTAATATTTACCTCTTTGGGGAGGTATGGATTAATAGTACTTCTTATTTAGACAGCTAGAGATAGAGCCCAACATTATTTTTCTAGACATAATATCAAGCCAAAGGAAATAAATCTAATAATTTAGTCAAGTATATACAGACAGGCTCTGTTTGGTCCACCCTGTGTGTTTCAAGACAGGGTTTCATATTTCTGTTTTTTGCTGTAAGAGCTGCTGAGAAAAAAAAAAAAAAGTTGATTCCAAATGAACTAATTCGGTGCTAATTACCTAAAACAAAATGCTAAAACCAAAGTTGATCTTTAAAATATAAATATGTATATATTGCAATGATTGCTGATGTTTATTTCCTATTGTCCTAATAGAATGTATTCTTACAAAAATGAAATTACCATATGTGAAGTATTGGAATATGCTTTTATATAAGTAATAGATTTTGTATTTAGATATAAAATGGTCTATTCTTTTGGAAATATTATGACATTGGGTGCTTTTGATAAAGATTAACTCTTAGGTCAAGCAAAACTTTAATGACCTGAAATTGAATATGTAAGTTTGTACATTATTATTTTGTTTCTAGTCATACTTTTTATTACTTATTGTGGTGAAGTTTTTCTTTGTGAAGATGGGAAGTAATCTCTTTGTAGTCTACGTTTCCTCACAGTATTTAAATGAACTTATATCCACCTGTAAACTGGGTTTGTTTTCTCAGTGGCACCATGGATGTTGTACCTAGCCCACCTTACTTTATCTTTTTTGCTTTGCCATCTCTTGTGTACCTCATGTTAGGTGTTTTGTTTTTAACTAATTGGTTTCTCTTGTCCTCATCATTGAGTTATTCTTTTGCCTTTTTCTCTCTTCTCTCCTATCTTTAAGAGCAACTATTTCTAAAGGCACCCACTGGTTACAACACTGAATGTATTACATTTTTTTGCTACTTAAGATCCCAGGAGATATTTTTGGTACTGCTGGTCAGATGCTGTGTGTAGAATTAGAGTTCCTAAAGGGGTTTTCTTTTGCATTAAAAAATAGACTGGAGGATAGATAGTATAGATATTAGTGGTTTAGGCTACAATTAGATATGTGAAATTTAAATAATACCTTTGCTAGGAACCTTAGAAGTTTCTCAGTTGTAGCAGTCGCATGTGGTTTTGCTGTTATGAATGATTAACTGCTATCTTGAATAGTGTCATTAGAGTGATTTTTTAAAAATTTTCTTACTCAATTAATTGAATATGCATAGGAATCATCTTCCATATAAGTGGGCAAGCTATAACGCATTTAAGGCTATCCTTTAAAATGTTTCATATGCCTGCAGGCCACTAGGAGATGCTAACTAACAAGATGGCTGTGTAATTTACTTGTTTCAACTAGTATTGAGGAAGGAATCTTAAAAGTTGCTTCCAGCTTAATTTTTACCTTTTATCAAAGCATTGTATTTATACAGTGGCCATTATCTCATTTTCTTTACTTCTTTGCTCAGTAAATATTTGATCTCCAAAATAAAAATGCTTCTCTAACACCAATATCCCAAATGGTATTTAGAAGTTTTAGAAGCTGTTGCTAATCTTATCAGAAACAAAAGTTTCTCTTCTGTTTTTCTTTCATTCTTTTTTCAAAAAAGAAAAAAGAAGAAGAAAATTAAGGGATCCGATATGTGGTTTTTGCTAATTTAATTAATATGATCATGAACATATGGGAGTGGAAGACAGCTTTGAAGTCATAGTCTATCTTCCCTCATTTTCAACCAAAGCCCAGAGAAGTTCACCAAAGTTTCAACCAAAGCCCCCAGAAGTTATTTATATACATATAAATTTTTTTATAGAATGGTCTTTTTTTCAAGATTTATTTTCTTTTTTTTTTTTCTTTTTTTACTGGGGTTGGGGACAGGGCTTTATTGGGGAACAGTGTATATTTTCCAGGACTTTATTGGGGAACAGTGTGTTTTTCCCAGGACCCATGAGCTCCAAGTCAAGTTGTTGTCCTTTCAATCTTAGTTGTGGAGGGCACAGCTCAGCTCCAAGTCCAAAATACATATATTTCACATCTGTTTAATGGCCAGGTCAGTCTCTAGTTTTCCTTGGTACTACTCAGCTGCCACACAAGTAAAAGGATCATTCTTTCAAAATATCAGATAGAAATATGCAAGTTGCTTCTCTCAAAATGACAGAATTATATGTTGGTTGTTTTAGAGATAGCCCCATATCTTCAACTAGTTTTTGCTGTTTTTGACAGACAGGAACTCCAGCAGATTCACAGTTACAATGATGCTTAATAGTAATAATAATAAAAAGAATGCTGATGCTTAAGTGTCTTATAACCCAGACACCACTTTGGTAGATATTCAAGTGAGGTGCTGTCATAATTTTCTTCCATGCATGAACTTTTGTGTGTGGGTAATCAAAATCAGAATACTTCTGATAGAAAATTTAATTTAGCCCAGTAACTGAGAGCACAGGTGTAGGGTCAGATAAACTAAGTTTAAATCCTGTGTATCTTTGTAGTATTGAGCAAATTACTTAAACTCTTTGATATCTGTAAAATGAAGATAATAGTACCCTCCCTTTAAGTTTGTTGTGAGAATTAAATGAGATGACATAAGTTAAGATAGGCTAAAAACAGTGCTTGGTAAGCACTCATTAAATTATTGTTGCTCCTTTCCACACAGAACAATACAGAACCCAGTCAATAAGTGACACTTAAAAAATAAAAAACATTTTTTTATACATGATAGATAAAAGCCAATAAACATGGCTTTATTTAATCTAAAATACACAAAACAACAGCATGGCAGAAGAAAAACACATTAACAATATTTTTCTGTCTTATTTTTTTTCTTTTTCTATTTTGTTTGAAGTTTATTGGGGTAAAAATGGTTAGCAAAGTTATGTAGGTTGCAATTGTACAATTCTATAAGACATTATCTATGTTCTGTCTTATTTTTGTCTTCAAATTTTTATGACATGTCTCTTTAGTTGACAGAACACATCCAAAAAGTTGGGAAAGCAATGAGCATGCAACAGTTACATATTAATCAAGGTCCACTAATGTCTGTAAGAATGGGGCCATCAATT
Organism: Rhinolophus sinicus; assembly: GCF_036562045.2. Taxonomy (NCBI): domain Eukaryota; kingdom Metazoa; phylum Chordata; class Mammalia; order Chiroptera; family Rhinolophidae; genus Rhinolophus; species Rhinolophus sinicus. The sequence continues at coordinate 58,954,423 of NC_133756.1, read as the reverse complement.
GTGGTCATCGGGGTTGAAATTAGACATTTTATTTTCAGGACCAGAGTTCTCATCACCATTTCTAGATCTTTCTTCCCATATTCACTCCATACCCTAATTCAACCCCCAGTAGTGCAGTCCTCCAAACATTCCAGTCTTTCCTCTTCTTTGTAAACCTTTGCTGGCCTAAAACACCTCACAGCTCTGAGGTTAATTGTCACTGGTGGTTAATTTTATATGTAGTCATTCTTATTGAAGTGTCGTTGATTGATGATGTCTGGAAACTTCTTTCCTAAGTAAAATTTGCATTTAGTTGGGGTTTTTAATGTCTTAAGGAAAAAGAAGTAACAGAAAATATATTAGGAACTCTGAAGGGCCAATATGTGAAATGTTTTTGTTCAGGAAGAAATTTCAGCACCTGTCGTGTATGTTTTTATAATGGACCCACCAAAACACTTTGAAAAGCTACCAGTATATGGACTGGTTCTAACTCCCATCAGTGCCTCCCCTTTTCTAGGTCCCCAGGTATGAAATTTAGTTGCATTTAAAATCAGGATTAGATCTCTGATTTTTGGAGAGCATAAAACATTGTCTTGTTTCACTTTTTGTTTAAAAATAAATACATAAAAATATTGTGTGGCGTTATTCCACAGGTTCGTGCCTAGCACCAGATATATTTTTGAGCATTATTTTTAGGGGGTAAATCATCTTCATCCTCTCACAGCCTGGCTGCTGCCCAGAGTCCTAGGAGATGTAATCAGGTTCAGTTAATTTGAAACAATAGAGTGTGGCGGGAACTTGGGTAAGTGGAGGGTGGACTGCACCCAGACTGTTGATTTAAGTTGTCAAGAGAGCCTGACTCAGACCAGGCATGAGTCATACTAGACTCCAGTTTGGGTCAGCTGGCTTCACTGTAAACCATTAGCAGTCAACTCTGCTTCTATGGGGTGTGAGGAGGGGATGGGATGGCCCCTGTGGTCACGGTCCACCTCCGCCCGCTCCCTGCAGCCTGCACAGCCTGGCTGGGGCACCCTTGATGTCTTTGCTAAGCACAGGCTGAGGTTTCTTTATACCACGCAGGCCCATCACTGGTTATGTAGCCACTTGCCTCACTGAGGGAGCTGCCCATATGCCATGTGCTGTGTGTCATTTCTGTTGATTTCTAACTTTTGTTGGTGATGTTTAATAAATGCATTAGTATTCCACATCTATAGCACTTCATGATTTTCCTAGGGAACTCATATCTGTCTAATATACTCGGCTAGGGCAGGGCAGGAATTACATTGCATCAGCATTAATCATCCTTGTTACCTTTTGATTAGATCATTCAAGTTAAACACTGTTTGGAAGAGTGATCTAAGGTTGAATGCATAAGGATAAATATGGGCAAAACATTAACAGTTTGTTTAATGTGAGGTGTTTTTTTTTCCAAGTTTGAAGGTAACAGTTTCTCAATTTGTAATTCTTTTTTTTTTTTTTTTCTGGCATTAGCCTTTGAAAATAAGCAGTAACGATTTAAAATTTATTCCTACACAGATGGAAACTTGGTTCCCCCTCGGATACCACTTTAAATTTATTTACTCTGAGGTGACTTAAAGCCCACGTGTAGGTGTGTCTCTTTCAGTAGGTCCGATGAAAGGATACCTAAATTGAATGGTGAGGTACTATGAGGAACTAAACCTCAGAGGGTGATCCAAGGTGACTGTAACCTCACACCATCCTGTTGGTACCTGGCCCTGACTCTCAGGAAACCTTGAGGGCACTGTTTTGATAACAATTGCCTTTGTGTTCTTTCTGTAAATTAGTTTTTGGTATGGAAAGCCAGAAAGCTCAAGTCCTTTAAGTACATATGTCAAGTGAATTTCTTCTTCCATACCCTTACCAAACTTTGTACCCTAGTCTCTTTCCTGTTATAATGTTGAAAGTCTGCAAGCCATTTAAACGATTTGCTTCTCACTTATATATAGATCATTCCATTTTCTAATGAGTAGAATTTTGTCTTCTAGACAATGTCTGCTGACATTTCACTGGTTTTTATTTTACTTTCCAGTTTAGTTTTTATTTATCTTAGAACAGAGTGCACGTTTTCACTAGGATAGAAACAATAAACAGAATGACACGATATGTTTTTATTTACCATAGATCATATCTATTTAGCTTTTCCATGGCAAAATGAGAACAAATCCATCATGGCTCTTTTGTTGTTTTCTACCCTGCCACTCACTTTAATGGGGTACGTTAGTTATTCATGTGGTGTGACATGGGAAAGGAAAGGTATGATTGTTTTCTTTGGTTTGCATTATGTCTTCAAATGAGGGGAAACTGTCCTCAGTTGAAGAATGTTTCATGAGTTTTCGTGTGTGGCGTTTCCTTTTATATAAATGTGTAAATAAATATGTACTAGAGATAGTAAAATAATAAGACTCGGCAGTTATCTTTTAGCCAAGAAAATGGTAAGGTATACATATTTTCTTATGTTTGTCTGCTAGATTATACCTCACTATTATGAAATGAGAATTAACTTTAGAGATGAGTCAATAAATGTGTAAACAATACAAGCAATTTTCTTTCCTGGGACAAATTGTAGAACAGTTTGATAGGTGACCTGAGTGTGTTTTTCTAACATATTAAAATAATTTATTTATGCCTGAACTCAGGAATTGAGTAATTTACAGAGAAACATAGGAGATGTTGAATTTTTAAAAATGCAGTTGAAGAAATCAGGCAAAAAAAGAAAGATAATGTACCAAAAAATGAGATGATGCCAATGGTAAGATTACTATAAAAACACATGTCCTGCTGTGTCATACACTTATTAGACTTGGACTGCAAAGGGGACCGCAAGCTATCTAGAAGCCAATTAATGTGAGATCCGCTTGTCTGACTTGACATTACTCCTTATGAAGTTGATATGTACGAGATGATTTTAAAATTGGTTCTAGTTCATTGTCATTTGTACAATCAGCCACTCCATCCTTTCCACTCTCCAAAATTCTTTTTGCTTTTTGGATTATAAAAATGGACTAAGGTAGTATCTTTTATCATTTTAATTAATAGACATATTTTTTCTGATAAGCATACATTCTTATCTATATGCTTTTCTTTATGTTTTCAGTTCGATTTTTCCTAAAGGCATACTTGTCTGCTTTAGTTTTGTATTTTGATTTTATTTTGCTTTCTTTGTATTATAAATTTAAGCAAGTTTTAAAGAAATGCAGAAATGAATGAATGTTCCTCTAGAACTTTCAGGTCACCCCATCTGACTTATTTTTCCTTTTGGAGACATAGACTTTGATTTGCTTGTGTATTAGGGGATAGGAACGTAGTGAGCAATGAAATGAATATGAACAAAAAGAGAAAATTAGAACTATTATTTTCTGTAGGCCTGGAAGCTAAACTTTTTAGGGCATTCTTTGAATATTTAAATGCTCTAATCATTCTCTTTGGAATAAATAAATGGTAGTGATTTTATAAACCCCTGTTCCTACTTCTAGCTGCAAAGAAATCTATCAAGAGAAAGCAAGTTTCATTCTAAACTTCCCTGACAGCTTGTTCATTCATCTGCTTCCTTTTTGTTGGTGTATATTATGGATAGGGAGTAACTTTATAGAAAAAAGAATACAATGAAGATTAAATTTCAACTATATATATTCTCTGAATTTACAACTGAACACTTATTAATCTGTATTCGTTTCTCTTTCATCATTATTTTGAATACACATTTCTGTGATTCAGTGTTGTCCATATATTTATCATTTTTAGAGGTTGTATAAAATGTTATTAATTTTACATTTTCATCTTTGCAGTTATTCATCATTGTTAAACATTTGGATTGTTTTTGGAGTTTCTGTCACATAAAGAGTTGGCTAAGAATTCCTTTTCCTTTTTTTGAAATGGAGACCATAGAAGCAACTTAAAATTAATCATATACACACAAATATATTTGCAACTAATATATTAACATTAGATAATACAAAACTATTATACAGTACAGTCGTATTTTTCTTTTTCTGTCTGTAGATTGTAAGTAAATTATATATTCAAAGTATACTGTATAATTTTGCTCATTTTGAAGGATTATTTTGAAATAGGCTGTGAAGGCATTTATTTGATTGGGAGTCAAGAAATTTGTTGTTGAATTGGAAAGACTAATTTAATCTTTGTAGTTTCAATTTGTCTCATCTTCTGAATGAGATGATTAGACTAAACAAACTCTAAAGTTCACTTTTCCTCTAAAATTCTATCATTTTAATAACTTGGAACACAGTTTTACTGTTTTAAATAGTTATACATGTTTATTATTGCGTCTTTGCTTTTATGATCTATTCTTGGTCTTATCTGTAATTTACTTAATGCCGAATCATAACCAGGAGGGCAACAACCAATGTCTTTATTATTCCTGTGAGAAAAGGCAGACTTTGATGATACATTTTCAAGGAATTAATTTTGGAGAAAAGTAGAGACTGTCTGTGTGTGAAACCAGACATGCATGCAGTCTCATCTAAGATGTTACGAGAGGAAATGGTTTCATATCTGGAGACCTCTTTATCGGTCATTGGACATGAGTTTACGCATTATTTTGTCCATTTATACAGTAACACTTTAGTGAGCTGCAGCCTCCTTATGTTCTCTCTTTCCTGTTCTTCACCCTCGTCATGAACTCCATTCACTTGGTCTCTCCTAATTCTCCAATCTTCTGGTTTCCACCTGGCCTGCACCCCCATAGTCCTCTCCGTCAGTGATGCCCTTTGGTGATAGCTTTGGTATTCTTTTACTTCTGATCCTACCCACCCCTAGCGTTGGCCCTGCCGCCAGTACCCACTTTTCCCCCTCCAGATTGCTAACTGTGCCTGCAGAAGCCTGGCTTAAACTTTACTAAAGTAGTCATGTTATTTAATAACCACTGAGCCACCTTTTCTGTCCATCGGTCTGTTTTCTTTCTCAGTCCATTCCTCCATATTCATATTAGCCATATCCAATCTTTTTCATCTAGTCCAAGCATAATAATCCAACTTTACCCAGCCTATTCAGCAGTAAGACCAGGTCTTATATTGATTTTTGCTTCAAAAGACGCATTAGGGCTGGTTGTCTGGCTGGGTCTTATTTTCGGGGAAACAGGATGCCTGCTAGACTTTTTAACCTTGGTGTCCCATGGACACTTCAAATTCAGCTATGACAGAAATCATATTCCCTCTCCCAAGACAGCCTCACTATTGTAAGGTTGTTATTTCACTTCATTGTACTTGTGCTTTCAAAGTTACCATGACTTAAAATTTCTAGATACTGAACTTGATGCCGTTCTTTTTGTTCCCTGCATCTAACATCTATCTAACTGGTTGTCACTAACTCCTTTTTTTTTTTTTTTTTTTTTTTTGACCACTCTCTGAATGAACAAGAGAGAAAAGGGAGATGAAAGTAAAAGTAGGGAGAGAGTATTGGGAGAAAAGGTGATGGAGGTGGTCAGAAGAGAATCACTGTTTCCTTGGAGATTTCCTCCAAAACTTCTGTTTTGGGCTTGCCCTTTAGGATAAATACGGTAAGATATGTGGGTTGGTTGTCCTAATTTCAAGATTGTGTGAAGGTATGACCATCAGTTTTCCATTAAATCCCTTCTTTTGATGCTTTCCTTAAATTATGTACTGGCATGCCGTGATGAATTTTGTTTTCATTTGTTTTATAATAGGGAATGCATGCACATGGAAAAAAATTCAAAGCGCAAAAAGGGGACACATTGAAAGAGTAGGCTGGAGTCTCTCACTCCAGCCACTCAGTTTCTCCCTTTCTGGGGTGTTCTCCACTGGGGAGAAGAGTTGATTTAATTGTTCTTATGGCCCGTTCTCTTTCTAATGGAAGCTGACAGAGGTACTACTGGTTATCTAGTATTTCCCTTATTTCAGTCTGTTTTTAATCATTTTCTGTTACTGTGTAACAAATTACCACAAACAATGACTTAGTACAAATTTATCACCTCACAGTTTATGTAGATCAGAAGTATGGTGCAGTGGCTGGGTCCTCTGTGCAGGCTCTCACTAGGCTGAAACCCAGATGTTGGCAGGGGTCTGTATTCTCATTTGGGGCTGGGGTCTGCTTCCAACCTTACTGGTTGCTGATAGAATTCATTTCCTGGCAGTTACATGACTTAGGTCCCTGTATTCCTGCTAACTTCTTTGGACACCATTGTGCGCTCCTAGAGGCCACCCACAGTTCCTTGCAGTGTGGCCCTCACAGGTAGTTCACAGCATGCATGTTTGTTTTGCTTTCTTCTGGGCCAGCCAGAGTACTTTTTTCTGGCTTCTTCTGCCAGGAATGGCAAAAATCTCTGCTTTTATTAAAGAGCAACTAATTAGGTCATGCCCACCAGGATAATCTCCTTATTTTAAGGTCAACTGATTTGAGACCTTAATTATATCTGCAAGATCTCTTCACAGCAACACATAGTTTTGTGTTTGGTTGAATAACTAGAAGGTATCTGCCCACCAGGCACTGGGAAAGTTGGGATTGTGTTAGAATTCTGCCTACCACACTCTGCTTGGTGCTTTGTCTTGGGTTGAAAGGGCAGGGCTTGGCTAGGATATAGGGTGGAAAACAGTGTCTTGGAGAGTAGAAGTCCGGATTGGGAGTGGGTGGAACACAATGGAGCTGATTGTTTCCATGTTGTAACTGGTACGTACATAGGTCTGTCCCATGCTTTGGAGACTGACCATGCTTCATCTCCTGTTTTTATACGCATACCAAGGCCCAGTCTCTTCCAGCACATTACTTGCATGGCTTTTGAACATTATTTGTAAAATGCTTTAATGCCCCCCTCTTTTTACCATTCTAATGTTATTTCAACACTGACAACCCATGGACCTTAAGCTCACCCCATCACATCTTTTGTCAAATGAAGAATTAAGGAAATGATGATTAATAGCGTCAAATACAGTATGTTGGTCAGGTGGAATTAGGGCAGAAAATGAAATTTGTAAATTTGCCAGTGATTAGATCATAATTTCATCACTGATGGGGCAGGAGCCAGGTTATGGAGGGTTTACCAGGAAGTTAGTAATGAGGAAGCAAAGCAGCAGAGATAGAGTGTTCTTCCAGAAGTCAATAAGGGAAAGGAAGAAAGGAAAATATTTGGAAGCTGTTAGAGAAGGGGGATAGAGGAGTTAGGCAAGACAAGCTGCATTATTTTTTTTTCCTTAGTACAGGTGAGCCTGAATTGCAAGGGGAGAGTATGACAGAGTATACTAGAGAAAGCAGCGTTATGGACAAAAAGCCCATAAGGGGTTCTAGAAAAATGGAATCCAGAGCACAGTTATAAAGAAAGCAGCAAATGTGTTCCTGAGAATCTGGGAGGAAGTTACACCAAACTACACTGACATATGTGGATGAAGAAAAAATTTTGGTGTTGCCAGATGGTCTCCATCTTCTCAGTTAAGGAGCCAATGTTATCTTCTGTCACCACTTGTTGGCTTTCCAGCTCTTACTCCTGTGAGTCCCCAGCTGTACCTTTGAGCCATCATTGTCTTATCTCTGGAGAAGATTGTAACGTCCCTTAAGTATTTTTAGTAAAAAATATTTATAAAATAAAAATCAGTGTGTGGAATTACACCTGTTGAATTTCAAATAAACGGCCAATTAAAGCAGCTCATAGATGAGCTAGTCCGAAAGGTTTTATTTTACAGACTGCATACAGTTTTTTAAAGCACACATGTAGCTTGATCCCAAGACCTAAAAAGCTAGCCAAATCACTAAGGAAAACATCTGTTTTGTTATCAGGCCAACATAAACTACTGCATACAAGTTCAATACATAAAAGACTTGTTCATGTGAACATGGGGTTAGTTTAGTACAGCTGTTTGTTCATCCAAGCAAAAAATGGATAATCTAATCTCAGCACATTATTTTTGTTGTTATTTTTAAAATAACCAATTTTGTTTCAACTTGATAAATATAATGAAATCAAATATGAGCAATTCATGTATGACATTTTTCCTATCTAAACAAAAGGCACCACAAGGTACAAACATTCATTTTAGAAATTTTATTTGTGAATTGTAAACTCAATTACTTTTCTAAATCTTTTAATCTAAATTTTACAATATGGTGAATTGCCTACATGTCATGTATAATGACAGTGTTTTCACTGGTACTCACTTTAATGAAATAGAACAAAATTGAAATAGCAAATTAAGAACTTTTCATATTGAAATATTCATTCTGTTAATGTTTGTGTATGTTGATGTTAGTGCTTGAGGTTCAATATAAATTTTATTTTAGCATCTTCCTCTCTTTATCAATAACAATCTTAGGCCATCACAGAAACATATAATGTTTAATTAACATTAAATATTGCCTCAAGAGTTAAGTTCTCAATAAGCAAGAGTCTCAGACCCATTATTGGAGACTGGGTTTGTTTAAAATCCACTGAAATTCTCTTTATAGAATTATAAACAGAATTATATAGAATAAATCATAGGTGATCCCTGAAACAAGGCACATCTAACCTAATACTCTGCTAGGCATCTCCTGTACTCTGATGCTTTTCTTTACTATTCAAAACAGTGATGTAGTGGTCATAGATTTTGTTTTAAGCCCAATTCATATTTGAAAGGAAAACTTAGTTTTATATATATTTTAAACTAGTCAGGGTCGTTAGAGAAGCACCTAGTCTAGGGGTTAGTTTTTTGGGTAAAGGGCCTGGTGATATTTTAGACTTTGTAGACTAAGAAACAAAATCAAGGATTTATCTATCATCTGTCTGTCTGTCTATATCTATCTAGCCATCCATCCAGAAAACAAATTTCTACAAATTTCTTATTGATGAAATTCAAAATATAATAATACTGTAGTACAATATTTAAAATACAGATCTAATAAGAATGAAATTATTTGGACAACATTTAACTTACTGGGTTCAAAGTGTAATGTTCCCTATCATCACAATGAATCACTAATGTTCATTTTTCATCTGATGTATAGTGAGATTTTATGTATTCTTTTTTGAAAATGTCTTTTTACACAGATACGTAATGCCACATAGTGATGTCAATTCATGATATCAGTATACCCATTTTTATTGAACATATTACTTGAAAGGCATTTATAGAAATGTATTAATTAGATCCTCCTCTCGATATTTGCCTTTTATCATATCAGTTACTTCCAATTGAAGGTTAGTGTAAGCTCCTCAATCACACAGTTAAATGGATTTTAAAATATGAGCATTTCCTTTACACTTGAGAGATGAGATCTGAAAAATGTGCTGCAATAGCTTGAGCTCAGAAAATAAATACACTGCAAATTTGTGTGGAAATGGAGAGCATGGTTATTGCTTTAACTTTTGATAGCATAGTAAATCTATAAACACTTTAATATTAGTTGTGATTTAAACAACTTTGTTGTTATAAATGACTTTACTGCAAGATAAGTTTTACATAAAAACAAAATTTGCTATGCAATACTAGGTCGAATTCATTAAGAAACGTAATCAAATCTATAACAAAAGCTAATTTTCAAGACCGTTCAGTGCTTGATAATAGTGGTTGGATGAAGGTGGTTCTTCTCATTGAGAAACTTTGTTATCAACCCTGACCTAAAAAAAAATCACAATCACAATATAACTTTACCACTGCTAAGCCTCTGAAGTGGTAGGTGGTAGGGCAAGTCAAAATACTCCTCTTCTGTTTCTGACAAAAATTCCAGAACTAATGAAAAAGGTTAAGTCCACAAGAATGAATGAAATTCACTGTCACTACTGCCTCAATGACATATACCATTCAGATATTTCTACAAAGTGCCCACTGATGAATAGACTTTCATTTTCACAAGCTTATAAATTTGTCTATCTACACCCTTTTTGTCTTTCACATATATTTTTAGCCACCATCAGTTGTAACACATCATAGCAGATTTCATTTCAGATTGTCATGAATTAGTGTTTTCTCAACATCTTTGAAGATTTTCTTGCCTGTAGTTGTTCCATGCGAACTATTCAGAGGCTAATTTTCAGTCACTTCAGTTTTGACATTGACTCCACAAATGAACAAAGATAACTTAGCAGTATTTGGTATCATCTCTTGATTCGTCAGAGCCAAAGATTATCACTCAAATCATTTTCTTTTTTTTCGGTTAACTTTTAATATTGGTCCCACTGTCCTCAACTCAGTGTGAACATTGAGAAGAAGGTAGTGGGAAGAGAGGAGACCAGACAGATTATGGTGAGCCTACTAGCTTGCCATTCATAGAGACGTATATTCCAGGACATTGGTGTTTTTGGACTTTGTTTGCTTGGACTCACAATCCTTTATTGAAGAAAAAAAAAAAAAACTCAAGGGGAAACCCAAACTGTAACAATTAAACCTGAAGCTGTTTTGGTTGAAAAGTCAGGCTAGAAAGCATGGAGCGTCAAAGAAAAGGGGAGTTTAGTGGAGCTGGACTGTCACGTGTGAGATGTGGAGACCGCATGATGCACTCTATAGGGGTCAGCCTTCTGGGTGGGGCTCATGGGAGAACAGAGTGGACAGGAATGGCTGCTTTCATTACTGTCCCTTCATGACTTCAAGCTTCAGCGAATGTTCTGAATCTATCAATAAGAACTGTAAAATCTACACCTTTAAGTGACTAGATGCACTCTGAAAAAGCTGATTTTTCCTCTTGCCTTTCAGAGATCTCCTTTTTGTGCACATCTGAAATTCCTTTTGAGAACAGTCATTTCTTTTTTTCTTAAACTTCCCTAACATATCATAGTATCTTAAAATTTATTTGCGAGATGGTCAGTATATACAGCTTTTCCTCTATCAGTTTTACATTTAATCCTTACTTTCCTCATCTATGAATAAAGAAAATAGTAATTGTCCAGTAGATAAAGCAGTGGTTTTGGTAACAGCACAACCTAAGAATGAATATTCACGAAGGAGTATTATATATGTATTCTCACATTCAGCTTCTTCATTGAGAGCTGAGTCTATAGAAGCTGCTTGTACATGTGAATCATACAATAGTACAAATTGATTAGGTGTTTGTTGATGATATTGACAACTAGGAACTTCACTCCGCAATTAGTTTTCTTCTTTTTATACTGTTAACCTAATGGATAATGGTCATTCCTCTCAGCAGCTCACCGTTAAGTTTTATAATGATAGTGAAAATTCAGCATAGAAATTAGCAGCTTGTGGAATATAGAAAACATTTAAGGTCTGTACCTTCATACTTGCATTTTTATATGTTTAATTTCTTAGCTAAACATTGATGAACTTCATAATTTCCGAAGGATTTAACTAATTTTAACTTTTGGAAGCATATCTGTAAAAATGGAATCAAAACAGTATTATGCCTAAGAAATCACTCAGCTGGTTTTTCTTAGAGAATTGAAAAGTGTGGTTGAAACATGGGGGTTTGAGCCATTATGAACCAATGTCAGCCAATAGACATGCCATGTAATTTTCTCTCTTTTGATGTCTACTGTTGCAATTTTTCTGTCCATGCATGACAGTTTTCATGTTTTACATGAGGAGTTGTAACAAATGAGTGTATTTTCAGGGGCTGAGTTTGTGCACCGAACATTTCAGTCAGTTCCCATGAACAGCCCCCCATGCAACCCTTAATAAATGCAAACTTTATTTTTAGCAATGACCTTTCGTAATGTGAGCCTTGATCCGTTGAGATGCTGTTCACTTTTGATGCATCTCCAAATCCCTTTTTTTATGCATTTTAAATCAACACACGCTTGCTCTGAATTTATGCATGTGGATAGACGGAGATGTAATTTAAACACATCTGTTCAAATATGCATTTCAGATCAACTTGGTGCCGGTTCTCATAATACGATGGAGTTTTTGACGGGTATTATATCCCTAAAGTACACACCAGATGGTATTTATTAGAGAATGAATAGAAATGAAGTTTGAGGATGTTGAGCTTTTTGTCTTAAGTCACTCATATTTTAGTCATAAAACAATAATGGTCTGATGACCTGTGCCCCTAAGATAAAGCTTCATGTGAGACTGTCCCTTTAGATCAGGGGTGTCCAAACTGCGGCCCACTGGCCAACTGCGGCCCACAATCCATTTTTAATTGGCCCGCAGCAAATTCCAAAAATACATTTAGTTTACTTAAATAAACCAGGTGAGGCAATACGTACTTCACCTCGAGTGAGTGGCCCAGCTGTTTGTGTATTTTACCACACATGGCCCTTGGTGAAAAACGTTGAAAAAAGTTTGGACACCCCTGCTTTAGATGAATGTCTCTCAGTTAAGTTGAGATTAAATATATTTTTTGTTAAGTAGTCTAATCATTATCACTGCGAAAGTTAGATGAGAAAGGGATAGAGTAAATAATAAGTTGTTAACAATTAGGCACTATCTACCATTAATACTTTGTAAATCATATAAATAATAGATTTAAATAGATTGAATAGCTTCATTAAAAGTCCTCTTTCACTTTAGATGTATGTCAATGAATAGTCACAGATTTATTTTAAAAATACAGTGATACTTTGAGGTCATTATTTCAATGCCTAAAATAAGATTTCTTTATTAGTCTTCAAAGCTAAGTCCCCCACCCCCTGAAATTACTTGTATTGAGAATAAATGACATAACCATTATACAGTGATCTAAAATTTATATACAGAAATTCATTGCCTTTCAGAGTTACCATTTTCAGTTGTGAGCTATGTTTAAATGATTGTCATTTCAATGAATATAGAAAACTATGACATAAGCAAGCATTTGCTCTTCCCCTAATTCCTCACATCCCTCTCTCTTTCAAGCATCTATCCCTCTGTGAACGTTTATTTCTACACCTGCACAGGAGAAGCTGACAAGATTGAAGTAGCGCATGTGGTGGTGAGCCCTTGATGGGAGGGAGACCAGTGACTTGCAGGGTTTTCAGAGCTGTAATAACGAGCTTTTATACTTATTTTCTTCTCTAGAATTTATAACACTGAGAACCAGTTCCGAAGAGCTGGATCAAGGATAAGAAACAAAATCTATATGCACATGCCTTTTTCATGCATTTGATAAGAAGCTATATTCTCAAGTCTACAATCAGATGCAAGGAAACCAGACTTAGATTACATGTGAGCTATTATTGACTTCTACAAACAACACCACAAATTAAGTCTTTTTCTCAAAGATCGAGACAGAAGGCGTGCAAAAGGAAAGCGATGATTGGTGAGGTAACCTGCAGTTATGTTAGGCAGTAATAGAAAACATTTTAAAATATTTGAAATAATATAATTGCTTTACACTGGGAACACGTACATGAATAAAAGATGTTAGCAGGTGTCCTGCTAGTATGGCATCTCATGCTGTTGTATTTATTGGAAATATGCACACCATCAGCAGATTTAAATTTGTAAAAAGTAATTGAAACAGAAGGTTTGAATACAAAACTCAGGCTTAAAATCATGTAACTCCTTTCAACTGAATTTCCAATTTAATAAAATACAGTTTTTGTATTGTTACCCTTCTTAGATTTTTCACAATTACTCTGAAAATCATATTTTTCTTGGTATTTCAGATTTTTCTTTTAAATGCTTTAACACATAACATACAGTACTTGCCTATAACATTTTATTTCTCCAGTGCATAATTTGATAAAGCTTTTTGTGGCATTTTTATTTTTGGATGACTGGAGACTTAGTGTTTCGTGTATTTCTAGGTTATAATTCTTATGATTAGTAACCTACAGACTTTTAAACATGACATTATTATGCTCAGTGTGCAAAGACACATTTCCTTATTGTTTTATGTTCATCAGTAAAACTGATTTTCATACAATAGATTGTATGGATAACACAGTTTTTAGCTTTAAATAAAGGAATGCACATACTACAGTGCAATTTGCTTTCTGGTGAAAGTGTTCTTTTTTTGGTTTTTCTTTTTCCTTTCGAACTGTTTTTGTCCCTTGAATGTATTTAACTATCAGGGAAAATGTGGAGTCAAACTGCTGAAGTCTTAATCCATTTGAATTGGCCACAGCTTCCTCCCCAGCATTTCTTATAGCTCCGTCCTCTCGCCTCATCGTTTAACTGTAAACTCATTTCCTACCCACCATACTCTACAACCACCACACCATTCACCTCCATCCCCGCCCCTCTGCTAACAAATGCTTTTTTAGATCCTTACTGTGCACTGAGGAGTGGAAAACTAGATGTAACAGGTCCCTGCCCTCACTGCACTTAAAGTCCATCCTTTATGCAACGAACACTTCCATAGTGGCACTGGATACTCTGGTATGTGTCTGGGTTAATGGCCTCACTCTTCTTCCAGGCCTAACACCCCAGAATCATGTGGACTCCCTATTGGTCACTTTTCACTGTCTGCACTCCCTTCCACCACTACCTTCCTCCACTCAGGTCAGTCACAGTTCCGATGATTATACCATCTCTTACTCCCCCTTTCCATCTCATCTCCACTCTTGCTGTCCTAATTGAGGCCCTCCTCATCTTCTGCTCTATCATCTTTCTCTCATCTAAGTCGTTTTTAAGGTGTTGCCAGAATCATCTTACTGATCCACAAAAGCCTTTGGTATTTGCTTCTTGCCACACTTCTGCGTGCTGGTCCTAAGCTCCTTTTAACCAGAAGTTCCAGTACACCCTTTCATGCATACTACATTCCATGGTGTTTGTTATTTGTGTCTTTTCTACCTGAATACCTTTGCTCTTGCTTTCCTTCTGTGGAGAGTCTTTACTTACTTTCTCTCTATGTCTGTGCTGTCCAAGACAGGAACCCCATGTGTCTTTTGAACATGTGGAATGTAGCAAGCCCAAATGGACATGCGCTGTGAATGCGAAATGCACACTGGCTTTTAAAGACTTAGTAAGAAAAAAGGAGAATGTAAAATATCTCCTTAATTCTTATATTGATTGATTACATGATGAAAATTATAATTTATGTACATTTGGGTTAAATAATATATTGTTAATTGCACCTGTTTCTTTTTTAATGTGACTACTAGAAAACGTCAAGTTACATGTGTTGTTCACATTATATTTAGTGGACAGCGCCTCCCTGTACCGTCTGCCTCTGCCCTCTGAGCTCTCATGCCACTTTCCTAAAGGCTTCTTGCCTCTCTCTTCCCCTCTGTATTGCCTTATTGTAGGATTCATTATAATGCTCGTGAGGCACTTATTCATTGTGCCTTGAATTATAGTTATTTATCAAGAGGTGGTATCCACTGAGTGAAGAGCTCAGGATTTGGGACCAAGATCTCTGGGTTCAAATCGCAGTTCTGATGTTTACAGTCCATCCCCGCTTAATCACAAAGAGATAGGTTCCAAGTCCCCCAGTGAATACCTGAAACAGCAGTTAGTACCGAACCCTTCATATACTATGTTTTTTCCTGTACATGCATACCTATGATAAAATTTAATTTGTAAATTAGGCACAATAAGAATAACTAATGATAAAATAGGACAATTCTAACAATATATTGTAATCAAAGTTATATGAGTGTGGTATCTCAAAATATTGTACTGTACTCACTTAAAGGAAGCACTTTACAGCTTCTCTTTGGCATATCCGAATTGCCAGCATCACTACTCTTGCAGCTTGGGAGCGTTGTTAAATAAAATAAGGGTTACTGGAGCACAAGTAATGTGAAATTATGTCAGTCGGTCAATCTGATAACTGAGAAAGCTAAGTGACTAAGGGGCGGGGAGTGTCTACAGTGTGGAGACGCTGGACAAAGGGATGGTTCATGTCTTGGGCAGGATGAATGGGATGGGGTGAGATTTCATCACACTACTCAGAATGGCATGCAATTTAAAACTAATAAATTATTTCTAGAATTTTCCATTTAATATTTTTGGACCATGGTTGACTGCAGTTCACTGAAACCGTGGAAAGAGAAACTGGGGATAAGGGGGCACTGCTGTACTACTGTGTGACGTGGTGGGAGTCATTTAATCTTTCTAAGCTTCAATTTCTTTATGTGTAAAATAGAGATGATAATCATACCCACCTTATAAGAGTACTGGGAGGACTAAATGAGTTAATATATGGAAAGCACTTAGAACATTTCCAGACACAAAGTGCAATATACATGTTTTCTATAACTACTGATACTGTCCTATCACTACTAGTGGTGAATACCTGACTTATCTCGACTGAGATCTTTGAAGGCAGGGATAGCATCTTGTTGTCTTTATATAGCACAGTGCTAGAAAATAGATCTACCTTCTATGATATTGATTAAATTCATTATCAACTTAATTGATAGTATTGATTGAATTGAATTTTCACTGGGAAGTCATCAAAGCCCAGAGACTCATCTGCCCACATTTTACAAAAATGATTTCAACATAAGGGTGAACTACATGAACATTTAAGGTTCTTTCAGCCCCCTCCACACCCCCAATATGTGTGATAGTTGTTTATTCATTTTGTTTTCACTGTCCTTGGGGATACTTTCTAGGTGGGTCTCCTAGAGATACTTCCAAGACTGCCCTTACCTCCTTTCATAAAGCGTTTGGACTCACTTAAGAATATGTCATGCCTCTATGGTTTCACTGTTTGCTTTGTTCTTTCATATATCTGAAAAGTATTCTGTTCAGCATCCTTATTTTAATGGCAGTACTTAGCTTTGCATTTTGCTCTCTTGGCGTCATTTTCTTATAATTTTCTGTTATATTGTTTATGTTCATGTTTTATAAAAGTATCATCATGCAATTAAACATAATAATTCTTCAAGGCTAGCTGGAGAATAAGACTTTGACTTTAAGACATGGCTTTGTGCAGGAAACCTATGGTCACACACTATACAGCCCTGTATCTGGGACTTTGATGAAATAGTCGTTACTTGTGTTTCACCACCTGGGGTTTCTTCATTTACTTTTTTGGATCAGAAATTGATTCTGTTAAAGCTGTTTGCTAAAGGAAGTGTCTGCTGTGATTGGGGGTACATTCATAGGTTGAAGTGGAATATAAACGCTAGTGATATTACACTGTTTCAGTTAATTTCAGCAGATTCTACATTAAGAAGTGGCAATCTGCAGCTCTGTATGCCTTGTCACGCCCATAAACCTCTGCAGTTTTGTGTGTGTGTCTCTTCTCCCCCCAACCACCCAACTGGTGTTATTTCTAATTTCATCTTCTCTAAGACTCATAATCCCATTTATTCCACCATTGCTCCTTATCCCACCTTTTCCTTTGTATGATATGGAGCCTGGCTCTGTCAGTCACATCTCTGTTTATCCCCATTGGTGGCTGGAAATGCTGTGCAACCCTCTAGTATACTCATTCTGTTTTCTAATACCTTTCGTTGTAGGTATTCAATTACCATTGTTTGGGTTGACTCAGAGTGTCTTTAAATCAGGCTTTCATCTATTAGAGTATGGTTCCCTGATGCCTGTCTGGGTGCATGGGTGGTCAGAGACATTTTCTCCTTTACTTCTCTCTAAATCATGGCACAGAAACCTATTGCACGGGCTGTTGTTCCTGAGAATTGCTCAGTTTAGTAGTTTGAGAGGCAGTAGAGAATGTTCAAATCCTGATTCCCCTATGCAAATACTTCATCTCTCTGAACCTCTGCAGAGTAAAAATATCACCCCTTCCTTCTCATGGGGTTGTTTTGATGTCTGTGAAATGCCATGGAAAAAGGCGTATCAGTATGTGGGTATTTGCAGCCACTAGTTGGATCTGAATTAAATGAAAGAGATGCTTTGGTTTTTGTGCCCGGCTGTGAACTGTCCAGGACTCGATATCAAGCACCACTACAGATAGCTAAATATTCCTCAGATTCTTTTGCCAAAAATGATGTCATCAGAGCTACTCTCTAGACCTTGCATGATTTGGGACATGATGTGAAGTATTAAAAATTAACAAGATTTTTTGTTTAATCACTGCCTCTCTCAGCCAAGGGCTAGTTATATCTATTAATGTTTCTAGTCTCATGGGATCCTATCTCTCAATTTGTAATTTTGGCACCACTGAGAATGTGTATGATAAAATCTGAGCTTTCATGAATATCTTTTTGTTTACTACGGGCACAGATATGATAATCTGGTGAGGGTTTTTTTTTCTACATTTCTTTTCCTTGGGTAAAAGGATAAGTACGTGACTAAAGCACAAGGAGTCAGAAAACCTAATCCCATGCTGTCTCTACTATTAACTAGTCATCGTTTGGGAAGAAAACACATATGAACTAGTCGCACATGAGCTAGCTCGGTATCAGGTTGATATTGTGGCATTTTCTGACACCAGGCCCTGTGAACCTTATTGAGCAGTTACTTTGTGTCATGAACTCTTGTAAGTGCTTTTCATATATTGACTCATTTACTCTTCAAAGCAGCTAATGAGAGGTAATACTTTCTCCATTTTATAGATGTGGCGATGGCAGCACAGAGGGACAAAGTAGCTGCCGGAGGTCGCACTGCAGTAAGCAGTTAGAGTCCGGATCTGAACCCTAACTGTTTTCAGAGTCTGTGGTCTGAGATGACAAACTGTCTCCCATGGACGGAGGCCCTCTGACTTGCCTCTTTGCTTCCCCTGCCATATAGATAAAGGCTAGAAGTTCACTTCTTGTACTTTAAAGTAAAATCCTGAGATTTATATTAGTGAATGCAGGGTTACTCATTAGTAGGTATGAATAAAGCTTATTACCTTATTGAGTTCATTTATTCGTCGTCCCTGTCTTTTCCCAGCTCTCCCTTGCCCGTCACCTTCAATGCAATGGGCACCTTTATTGAGCCTCCACTGTCTGGGAGACTGCTGTGCTACCTCTACCTCTCTGCTGCAGAGACGACTGTGGCCTCATACCAGCCTAGCAGGTGTTTATGGTTTACTAGGAAGCTTAACACAATGAAACAAACGTGAAAGGTGCCAAGCAGATCGTAACAGGGCCATCACAGAGGCGTAAAGAAAGGAACTTGAATGGGTTAAGATGCAGAGAGAAACATCAGGAAAAATTTCATCAGAGAAATGGTCCACAAGGGATGAGAAATGTGGATAGGTAGGTGCTAATAAATTGTGGACCAGGGTTACTCAAGGAGGAAATACTCTGATTTGAATTCTGTCAGTGAGAATTTTGTGATAGTGGAAAAGTTGATCTAGACTTGCATTTTGGAGCTTAGCATATGCCCACTGTCCCCTCAAATTCACCCTGGGATGTCCTTGGGAGTAACTTAACGAAAATCAGAGTCATGGGCCTGGTTGACTAGAATCTCTGCAGATAATAAATATTTTTGGCTTTGTGCAACAGACTCTGTTGCAACTATCACAGTTACTCAACTCTGCTCCTATACCCAAAGCAGCCATAGACAATATGTAAATGAACGTGCGTGGTTGTGTTCCAGTAGAACTTTATTTATAAAACAGGCAATGGCTGAATTGACCCTGAGCCATTGTTTGCCAACCCTTGATCTGATTTTTAGGGTAAACTCAATTTAAACAAAACATAAGTTCAACTAATAAGGGATAAAGTAATTGTGAATAATTCTACTGTTTTGATGGCTTCTGGTTCCCTTCCTTCTCTCTCCTTCTCTCTATCTGTATTTTGTTTTCAGTATTATTTTTGATGATAACTATATAAATTGCATTTTAGGATCACATAAGACGTGAAATGTAATGCCTCTGAGTGACATTTCTTGGTGATGACAACACTTCCATTAAAAGTAAAAATTTGCCTAATTTCTTATTTAGACTGCATAGTAGAGGCAATGGCACTATACTTGTGTAATTTTACAAGTTATTCTTCCTGAAACCTGCTGTGTAGTCACCTTCCAATTATGCTTTCCCGTTAAAGAATGCTATGATCTGGGTTTGAGTCTCTAAAATTTCAATAACTGTATTTTTTTTTAAGTTTAATTTTTAAAGATTTAAGAAACTTGCCCAACTTTGTAGTTTTTGCCCTGTCCTGATATTCGTTTAATTGGTTCTGCTAATGTGAATGCCCTTTCAAATATGAAAAAAATAAAGCAAGAGGGAAAAGTTGATTATTTCTGTAATTGGATTTTCTCTTGAATAAAATGATTGCACCCACTTTATCTTTCTGACTTAAGGGATGGGGGTGGGAGACCAATTTCTTTCATATTGTAGTCAGAAGCAGACAGAAGAAGGTATAGTCTGTTCCAAGGTATCAGAATAGTATATTGGTTTTGGTTGTAATTAATTACTGATGCTGAATATACTCAGGCCCCTGCTTTCATTCCCAAACCTAAATTTCCACTGTGTGTAAAATAATTCCATCCAGGAAGAATTCTAATTACTTTAGTAATTATCGTCTTATCTCTAAATGGAATTCAGACATTTGCTGCAGTTTATGAATGTTAGAAATGTTTCATTTCCTTTTTACCTTGAATAACAGAAAAATACACATTACTGAATCTGGCCTTATTGAACCTTATAATTTATGTTACCATAGAAACAGAAAAACTCATAAAAATTGTGTTAACAGTATCATAGATAGTAAATACCTTCACTTTAACCAGCAATATCATACAATGATTTTAATAACAGATGTGCAAAAATTCTGTGAATTTTAATATGGTTCCTTATTTAAATGTTATAACAATATTATCCAGTATACTTACTTTTAATTTTTAAAGCAATATCTTTGGTCTTATGTAAGGCTTTATGCTTATTCCAAAATATTTGCTTTGTAATGCAAGCATAGTGTTACAGGATAAAAAACTTACTCAACATAGTACTTACCTAATTTTTAGTTAACAGTGATGATTCTTGCTTGAAGCCAAACTGTGTGCTTTGGATTTATACCAGGTTTAGAAATGTAATGGATGACACTAAATTCTTTGGTGTCATGTGCCTCTGGTTGGCCCCCTCTCTTATTTTTGGCCTATTTGACAATCATGTTTCTTTTGAGTTTCAGAAACAGTCTTCCCATATACTTGATCAGTTTTTACCACAGATTTTTTTTTTTTCCAGAACACAAAACATCTTTATTACACGGAATAAGCTAGGAGGGAGGATGATTTATTTGCCTTTCCAGGCCTTGATTTTCCTCAGCTAGAACTCCAGCTCCTTGCCTGCTAGCACACAGCCATCTGCGTGGCCACACTGGCCTGGTCTTAACGTGATGCATGCAAGAAGTGTGCCCTGCTGGGACTGCTCCTTAGAAGACTGCAGATTTGGGCATTCTTTTTCGTTTCATCATATTTCTTCTGAATTTTCTTTGTGTTTTGTTTAAAATCTTTTCCTCCTCAGTAGTCAGCTTGGCCCACATCTTGCGGCCCAGGGGCGGTGCATAGTGGGACTCGTACCTCTGTTGGAAAGGTGTGCTGTCAGTGAGCACGACGCAGTTCTTTACTAGGGTCTTGGTGCTTAGTCCTTAGGGTCTAGGGTCTTAGTTCGTTGTTGGATGCATTGCAGACCACATCAATAATCCTTGTTTTGTGCGTACAACACTAGGAGCCCGAGGAGAATTTCCCCACATCCCGTCTCCACGCACACGGACTGTGTGTATGCGGCGGGGACCAATCTTAGTGTTGGCTGCAGGGCGTCCCAGCTCATATTTTTGCTTCTTTTGGGAGGGCTTTCTCTGGCCCCCAGTCTTGTGGCGCTTGTGCCAGTTTTCCGGAGAGATGCCCGTGGCTCAGTGCCGATTGGAAAGAGAAAAGGTAAAGAGTCACAGTTTGGTTTGTCTACCACATATATTTAATAGTTATCGTTATTTTTGTTTTACCGTTCTAAATTCTAATTCCTCAGGATATCCAGAAATTTGTAAAACTTTAGCAAATCATTTGCCATTTTATCCATATTCTTCTTCCTTTCCATGTCTCTACATACTACTTTTTTACATCAAAAGAGTAAAACTGTACCAAATTGAAGCTAAGGGAGCTATCTGAATATTTTGTTTTCTTATTAAAAGGAGTTTTATTACTTGTAAAAAGATAGAATAATTTTTAAAACTAATTGCTACTAAATTTCTTTCATGGAGAAGCCTTGAAAGGCTATTTTTGGTTATAAATATCACTTACTACAATTAGCATGTGATTGTATGTTAGCATGTACATTTTGGTTACTATTTGAAAACAATTTCTTCAATTTGGTTTAAACTTCTCTCTAAAAATCAGAAATTTTATGTGTTCTACTTTGAAAAAGATTACAGATATTCATTTATAGGAATACATCTATATTTTTATTGTATTGTTTGCAAACAAAGGGGATTGAGGTGTTTCTAAACCTATCTTTTTACCATTTATTTCCAATTGTATTACTTTAGCCTAAGAGAATGTAGTTTGTGTCTATGCAATCTCATTAAAGTAGTAGGATATGGTCATTGGTGAGTTTGATTATTTTGGTCCGGGTCCTGTTAGGAAGAAAAACTATGCTAGTTATTTCTACCAGAGGACATTCAATGGAGAAATTCATTACATAGAAGACTGGAAAAGCAAAGATTAGGAGTTGAGGTAACCAGAGAGCAATGTCTACTGAAAGCAGTCACTACCACTAGGGCTATGGGAACAAAAGAAGAGGTTGTGTTCCTAGAACCTAGGAGCCAGGACCATGGGGTTGCTGCCTTGGAAACAGGAGGTAGCCACTTCCAGAAACCCGTAAGCTTCTTTCTGCTCCCACCTTTTGACCTCCTGTCCACACCTCCTTTCTCAGGACCTAACAGGAAAACAACGGCCAAAGGAACCAAATGTACTTTTTGGACTTCCAACCCCAGTATTACTGTACAGAATATATGAGTGTGAAGCTCAGAGACAGCAGTAATAACCCCAGTTTTTATCATCTCCCAAGTAATATCATAATTGACAGAGTGAGACCTGTTTTATGTTAACTGATTTTTCTATTAGGTTAAACTTTATGAAATTGATTATACCTGACCATTTTTGATTTGCAAAACAGCAATATCATCTAACTCACCTTACAGATTCTACTAAGTCTACCACTGACATGATGATTATTTCACTCAGGTTAGTCAGATGAGCCCTACTTTCTCTGCTAGAAAGAAAATGTCTAATACACAGACTATCAAAGATTAAGTATTATCCATTTTTCCTAATATTTTTTTGTTGACCCAAAAGCAGTCACAGAAATGATTCCTAATCTTATTTGGGTCACAGAAGGCTTTAAGAATCAGAAGAAAACAGTGGTCACTTCCCCCTGAAAAATATACCATTTTTCATGCAATGTTAGAGGGTCCACGGACTCCAAGAAAAGAAACTCTAGAATGACATAAAGAAAGTGTATTGTTGGCATTGGCACTTTTTTTATTTAGTGTTTCTTTAATCTTCATTCATTATAAACATTCCTACCTAAAATGCATACTGTGGATATACACCACCCTCTCGTGAGTTTTCAGTAGGAGAGTGATTCTGGGTACTGCAGTGGTGACTGTCATAGTTAGAGACATAAACGGATGGATGGATGGTTTTTCAACCCTTATCTAAATATTTCAGTGCTTTTTCTGTTTTCAACCCAGGTTCTTTAAAAAACATTTTTTAAATAAAATTATGAAAATAAATTTAAAGCTCCTGAAAATTTTCTTAAACTTATTTGAAGAAGTCATATTGTTTCTCTTTAAATTTCCTCTTTCAGAATGGTTCCTTGTAGTCATATATTGGTATTTGGGAAATAAGTTGTTTCCCTTCTTCTAGTCCTTTATGATGTCGTGCTTTGAACATAATATTCTTGCAGCCTTAACCTTGCCATTTATTATCTTTGCCTTTTCCCCTTATTTGGCCATATTTAATGGTTTGATTACACTCCATCAAAAGTTTAGCTATTGGGACTTCTTAGAAGAAGTGTTAGAAAGGATTCTTGCTATGTCTCTCTTCAGAAAGGTTTTTGTTTTGTTTGTTTTTTCAACAGGTTTTTTGTGGGTAAGATTTGGATACCATAAAATATGCACCAAATGTGAAATGTATAGTTTGAGGATTTTTAGTAAATTTATATATTTGTGCAACCAACAATCACAATTTCGTTTTAGCATGCTTTACTTACGACAAAAAGTTCTTAATGCCTGTTTGGAGTCAATCCCTGCGCCCACCCCCAGCCCCAGGCAACCCCTGATCTGTTTTCTGTCTTTATAGTTTTGCTTCTTGTAGAAATTTCATGTAAATGGGATCAAACAATAAGTATTCCTTTGTGTTTTCAAAGCTCATTCATGTTGGTGCATGTATCAGTAGTTAGTTCTTTTATTTGTAAATATATTTCCATTATATGGATTGGCCACATTTTGTTTTTTTATTCACCAGTTGATAGACATTTGGACTGTTTCCATTTTGGAGATATTATTAAGAATGCTGTTGAAAACAATCCACATGCAAGTTTTTGTGTGGACATATGTTTTAATTTCTCTCAGGTAGATAACTAGGAGTAGATTTTCTTACTCACAGTAAGTGGATGTTTAATTTTTTAAGAAACTGCCAAACTTTTCTGTAACATTTGAAATTCCCACCTACAACGAATAAGGGTTTCTTCACTTTTCTCTACATGCTCACCAACATCTGACATTTTTCAGTCCTTTTTGCAATATAGCCATTCTTCTGGATGAATGGCGTCTTATATGATTTTAACTTGCATGACTTGATTACTAACGATGTTGAGCAACTTTTTGTGCACTAATATAGCTATTCATATATCTTCTTTAGTGAAGTGTTGGTAAAATTTATTGTCCATTATACAGTTTTGTTATTTGTATTCTTATTAATGGCGTCTCCTCAGTAAGTCCATTTTATCAGTTGATCCAATTTTTTTTAATAGATTATCATTTTGGTGTTGGTTATGCTAAGAAATCTTGGCCTAACGTGAGGTTACAAAGATTTTTCCCTATATTTTCTTCTGGAAGTTTAGTAATTTTAGCTCTTATCTATATATCTTAGCATATATCTGTGATAGTAAAGTACATTTTGTGTATAATGTAAGGTAAGGGCCTAATGGCTTTCTTTTTTTTTCCTTGCATCTGTTACCCAATTGTTCCAGCACCATTTATTGAAAACATTGTCTCTTGCCTTGGCAATTTAATCGAAAATGAATTAACCATAAATGTATGTATTTTATATTTTTGGACTCTCTAAATTGTTCTATCAAGCTACCCTTATACTGCTACCACACTGTCTTGATTACTGTAGTTTTCTAGTAGTTCTTTGTTCTTTGTTCTTCAACTGTCCTTCAACAGTTCCATCAACTTTGCTCTTTTCAAAATTGTTTGGCTATTTCCATATACATTTTAGAATTAGCTTGTCAGTTTCTATAGCAAAACATGATATTTTGGAAGCAGTTCCATTGAATGTGTATATCAATTTGAAGAGACACAGCATCATCACAATACTAAAACTTCCAGTTATATACAGAGGGTGCCAAAAATATGTATACACATTTTAAGAAGGAAAACTGTATTAAAATTGTAATACTCAGTATATACCAATAACAAAAGATGAATACAAGGCACGTTTGACTTCTGCAATTACAAGAGGTGCTCAAAGTCGTTACCATCAGCGTCCAGACACTTCTGCTTACAGCGAACTACTGCTTGAGTAACATTGACCAAAGTGTCCACTTGTATACATTTTTTTGGCACCCCCTCTATATTTTCCATTTATTTAGACATTCTTTAATTTCTCTCAGCAAATTTTAAGAAAATCTCTTTAAATTCGCTGATTCTAGAGTACAGGTGTTACACTTCCCAAATTTATTCTTAAGTATTTTTTATGCTATTGTAAATGAAATTGTTTTCTTCATTTCATTTTCTTATTGTTCGTTTTTAATATATAAAAATACAATTGATTTTTGTATGTTGATCTTTAGCTTTGCTTAACTCACTAATTCTAGTAGGTTCATTGGATTCCTTAAAATTTCTGCATACACGATCGTGTCATTTGCAAAAGACAAAAAAAAAAAAAAAGCTTATTTCTATCTTTTCATCCTATATGCCTTTAATTTCTTTTTGTCACCCTTCTTCACTGAGTAGAACTTCCAGTAATATGTTTGGTTGAAGAAGTGAGAACAGAAATCCTTGCCTTGTTACTAATCTTAGTGGGAAAGCAATGTCTTTGACCTATAAGTATGATAATAGCTATAGACCCTGTATCACGTGGAGGTTGTTTTTCCTTCTATTCCTTATTTACTGAGAGTTTTGATCATGAATGGGTATTGGATTTGTCAGCTGAATTTTCTGCATCTACTAAGGTCACCTTTATTCTTTTAATATAGCTTATTGCCGTAATTGATATTTGCGTGTCAAACCAAGCTTGTTTTCCTGAGATTAAAAACTTGGTCATAATATACAATCCTTTTTATATGTTTCTGGAATCACATTGCTAATATTTTGTTATGAATTTTTGTTTCTGTGTTCATCATGGATATTGGTCTGGAGTTTATTTTTCATCTCTTTCTCTGGTCTTCAGATAGGCTACTGCTATACTCATAAAATGAGTTCTTTTCCCATCTATTTTTGAAAAAGTTTCTGTAGAACTGGTTTTCTTCTATCTTAAATGTTTGATGGAATTGACCAGTGAAGCCATCTGGACGTGGGTTGTTTTTTGTTTTGTTTTGTTTTCTTTTGCTTCGTTTTGTTGTTTTGGTGGTAAGATTTTTTAATTACAAATTTAATTTTTGTAGTAGATAAAAGACTGCTCAGATTTTCTGTTTCTTCTTAAGTCTTTCTTTATAATTTATGCCTTTCAAGGAATTTGCCCTTTCCATCTAAGTTTTTAATTTATTGGTGTAAAATATACCCTTAGTTTCCCTTTTTTTTTTGACGTATAATTGATATACAGAATTCTGTTAGTTTCAGGTGTACATCATAGTGATTCAATATTTATATACATTGTAAAATGATTCCCATTATAAGTCTAGTTACCATCTATCACCTTACAAAGTTAATACATTATTGACCTATATTCCCTATGCTGTATATTATATCTCCATGACTTATTTATTTTATAACTGGAAGTTTATACCTCTTAATCCTCTTTACCTATTTTGCCCACCTTCTAATCCCGCCCCTCTCTGGTAACCACCAGTTTGTTTTCTGTATATATGACTATGTTTCTGTTTTGTATGTTTGTTTGTTTTGCTTTTTGATTTCACATGTAAGTGTTTGTCTTTCTCTGTTTGATTTAATTCACTTAGCATAATACCCTCTAGGTCCATCCATATTCTTGTAAATGGCAGGATTTTCTTCTTCTTTATTGCTGAATAATATTCCATTGTACATAATTGTGTGGGAGGAAGAAACTTTATTCTACCCGCCAAGGTTTTTTCGGCGTTTCTAATAATTAAATTTACATGAGATATTAACAAGAGAAAATAACCAAATTTCATTACATACATATGGGAACCCCACATACACGAGAGAGTCAGAGATCCCACATACATGAGAGGTTCAGATACAGTAAGTTAAAATGAGGGATATATGAAATTCTGAGCTAAGGATGTTGTAGGGTACCTTGGGACTTCAGAGGGAAAGAAGGTCATTTCAGAATAAAAAGAAGAGCAGATATTCAGTATTTAGTGCTTTGCCCTGCCATATAAGTAAGTCAAAAAGGTTATCCCTGATCATCTCTTATTGTGGGCAAGGCCCCTAATTTGAATTCTTCTGGGTAGTTAAAGGAGGGCAGAAGTTTCTCTTGAGCCCATAGGGTCTTGGTTGCCTTTAGCTCAATCCTCATACCACAGAGGCACATCTTGGGGTGTTCTCAACCCCTACAGTATATACCACATCTTCTCTATCCATTCATCTATTGATGGACACTTAGGTTGCTTCCATATTTTTGCTATTGTAAATAATGCTGCAATGAACAAAGGGGTACATTTGTCTCTTCAAATGAGTGTTATAGCTTTCTGTGGATAAATACCCAGATGTGGAATTGCAAGATCTTAACAGTAGTTCTGTTTTTAATTTTTGGAGGAATCTCCATACTGTTTTCATAGTGTCTGCAAATTGAAGACGACACAAATAAATGGAAAAACATACCGGTCTCATGGATTGGAAGAAATAATATTGTTAAAATGTCCATAACCCCCAATACAGTCTACAGATTCACTATAATTCCCATCAAAATACCAATGGCATTTTCACAGAACTAGAAAAAAGAATCCTAAAAATTCTGTGGAACCACAAAGGACACTAGCCAAAGCAATCTTGAGAAAGAAGAATAAAGTTGGAGGTATCATGCTCCCTGATTTTAAACTATACTACAAAGCTGTAGTAATCAAAACAACATGAACTGGCATGAAATTGGATACATAGATCCATGGAACATAATAGAGGGCCCAGAAATAAACCCACACATATAGGGTCATTGATGACATCCTTTTAATGTTGATGATGTCTGCAGTGCTGTCTCCTTCATGCCTGAAGTTGGTCATTTGTGTTTTGTATCTTTGCAATCCAGCTAGTAGTGTGGTAATTTTGTTGATTTTTTTTCAAATGCACATGTATACCTTTACCTATATTGATTTTTCTCTATTTTCTCTTTTTGTTGACTTCTTCTTATGCCTTAATTATTTGCTTTATTTGTCTTACTTTCAGGTTGATTTGCTTCTCTTTTTTAGCTTCTTCAGGTGGAAGCTTAGATTATTGTGTTTACCTCTAACAGAGACATTTAAATCTATACATTTCTTTTTAAGCACTCCTTCAGCAGCCTCCCATATATTTAGATATAGTATTTATTTTTATTCAATTCAAGATATTTTTGCCCTCTGTACCTACAACTTGCTTTCCCTGGAACTACTGAGAAATTGTCCTAGAATTAATCTCCATAGGACTAAAAAATGTTTCTTTTAATCATGTGTTTATGCCTAATAATTTTAATAGGTCTGATCCCTTTTCTGATCATTTTTACCTTTTTCTTCTGAGATAACAGCATCTGTATTAGTCACACTTTTTTTCATTGTGGAGTAGAAGCTAACAATTTATTGATCTAAAGCATTAACTAGAATGAACCTTTTTCTTATTTTTGTCAGTGTAACACCAAATTGCAAAGTGAAAATCTTGAGATAAATTAAAGTCAACATTTTAATAGTATTTCAAATATAGCATCAGTTATGTTTATATGTGTATTTTTATTCAACGTAAATAAGTAAGTCTTAAAATATTGAGGCTTTCTTAAATCCTGTCCAAGGGCCAGCAAATAGGTAGTACTTTCCTCATATGTCCTGATAGATTTTATTAACTGATCATAGCATTGCATCTGCTAAGGCAGATGCATTATTGGAATCTTTTTCATTCATTCCATTTCCAAGTAATTTAATGAACCCATTTTGCCAGCAAATAGCTTATATAAGTCAGACAAAATAATGGGTCAAAATTTCTGTTATTTAACCTAAGTGAACATTTTCATTTTCATCTCTCTTTCAGAATTATTCTCTAATACTACTATGAAAACATAAATATAGGTCTTTTAAATTTTAAAACACATAATACCTAGTAATTACATTCAGTAAACTCACACTTTTAATAAATTTATGGAAATTGTTATTTTTTTAAATTTTAGTATTTTGAAATTTCATAGCTTCTCAAAAACAGCATTTACTCACAATTAGCATTTTAAATATTTGAATTAATATTGTATTTTACACCTCTTGTAATTTCCTCATAGCCACTTAAATCATATGTAATTTAGAATTTGGTCCACTTCAAACTTCTCTGATTTTCTCAGGTACTGCAAGGAATTATTTACTAGGCAAAGCAACACTGTAAATATGAGATTTTTCTTGTTGTTGTTGGTTCACTTAAGGGGCTGAATAATTTTTAAAAACATAGCATCATTTGCATATGTAAAATTAATGTATAGGTGAGCCTCATCAAACATTAAAGTGTAGTCTCTACTTTGAAAACATTTTATAGGCAATCAGTTTATATTATTATGTACTTTGAAACCAGTTAAACTCCTTTTACTTTTAAATACTGACTCACATAGGTCTTTTCACTAATTCATATTGGCCTATCCTCTCCCTTGTTATCAGTCAACTTTTTGTGTAGGTTATCAAATATATCCATTCATCGGAACATTTCCTTCCTTAACATTTATGGTGACTCCTGTAAAGGTTTGTCTTTTCTTTTTCTCTGTGGACCTTGAGGCCAAAGTAAGCAGGTGTTACATAATACTGAGCTCAACTATACTGGATCAAGAGTATTGGGGGGGTGGGGAGAAATCAGTAAGGTACTTTCCTGTGGGAATGCCCCATAATCTAGTGCCAAGTTCATTTCAATTCACAGCCTAGAACAATAACCAATTGTCTTTGTTTCTGCAGTATTTTGTAGGCAGTTTCTAAGATTTTTTTTTTTTTTTTCCTAAGGGAGATGGACTCTCCTGTGTTATTTCTGCTGTTATCCTCCATTACTTTTATTTTTAGTTGTGGATTTCTTTTGGTCAGGAGTAGTTACAAGTCAAGTGTAAAAATTGGCTCATTGTAGTTATTGACATAATTTTTCTACTTCACGTGCTTTAGTAAGTCTAGAAAAATGGTCTTTTTATCTAGTTTACCATTAAAGCATATGTTTATGATTTTCAAATGTGATTTTGATAATCACCCCTAACAAAGAAAAAAATGTTCTTATATCACAATAAAATTTAAATTTTTTTCAGATATACTGTTTTATATTTCTCTATGCATATTGTCTTCTTTTGCTATTTATCATCATAGAGAAAAGTTGCTGTCCTTGTAACTTACTAATTAAAGTTCAGTCACATTAATAGCTAAATGAGAGTAAGAAGTCAAGAAAAATCTTTTTAAAGATAAATTTGTCATTCTTTCACACAGGAATTAAAGGACTGTGCAAACTAGGTATGGAAACACGTTGTTTTAATGAAGCTGTTTGTGTTAGGCATCCAGTAATTGAATTTTCCTCATTGTTACAACCTTTGATCTCTTTTATGCTCCCAAATATTGAGTATATCTTAATGAGATAAACTGTTCTATTCATTCTTATAGAATTGCATTTAGGTGATAGAAAAATTGTATAGGTAGGTATTCAGTGATTTGAAATGTTTGAGGCTATTTTTTCCTGTTGTTCATGGATTCACAATAATATTGGAGTTTTGGATACTGTTAATGTTATTTTGTTGTTGTTACACTGTTAATATACAATAGACTATTGTGGCATACTTGAGAAATTCAGTGGCCACAGAGGAATGATTTTCAAGATGCTAACATTTGGGCCTATCAAAAACAAATGCCACTTGTTACCCAGTCACTCTATAATGAAAAGCTTTTAGTGCTTTACTCTTAAATATTAAAGGGCAGCAGGAGTCACCGTTTATTGGTGGAAAGTCTCAACCATGAATGAGAGGGACCAAAATGAAAGAACCTGGAGGAAACAGACACAGTTACACTGAGCTGAGGAAAAATTGCAAAACTCTTGATTGAAACCCTCAGAGATAAGAAAAGTTGTTGCATCTCTAAAACAAAATCAGTATGCTGTGAAAAAGAACATTGGAGAATGAGAGAGTGCTGTCAGAAATGTAAAATAAGATATTCAATTAAATTTTTTCAATAGACGAGTTGGAAGATAAACTCAAATCTTCCAGAAAATGGAACAAAAGGACAAAAATGGAAAATAACAGTGAAACGCTTAGAAAGGTGATTCAGTTCTTTCAACACTCAAAGAGATGTCCCAGAGAGAGAAAAAAGTGATTAAAAACAAGAACATAAGAAAGTTTTCTGGACCTAAAGACCACGAGTCTCCAGATTGTACCTTGTACAAAGATTTACATACCTAACACAAGGCCTATTATCATAAAATTTAAAATAATTGAGAATAAATTTAATATTCTTAAAGTTTTCAAAAAACACAGTGGGACACATATAAAGAAGTGTGCATCAGAGTGAATCTGGACATCTCGTGAGCAACCTTGCTAGCTTCAAAAATAATGGAACAATATGAAATTCTGATGGCTAATACTTTTCATTTGCGTGTGCTATGCACAGCCACTATCAGTCATTGATTGATACATGTTCAGACATGCTAAGACATTAACAAAGTTTTTCTGGTACTCTTTTTGATGACACTTCTGAAAGAATGCTTCAGCAGAATTAGGGAAAATAGAATAATCAAGAATTAGAAAGACATAGGATCCAGGAAAAAGGACATCAGGGGGTAACATTTCAGTATTACAGCTGGTTCATTATGAAAGCAACACACACCTGAAGAAAATAGGAGTGGCATTTCCAGAGGTGGGGAGAAAATGGAACGGGTGAATTACATAATATATTGAGTGTTTAGAAAATAGTATTGGTTTTTGACAGATGTGGTGGAGCTTCTGGAAAATATCAGCATAGGTACTTAGAATATTAAGCAAATTTTTTTTTAAAAAGGTGATTATGAACTCTAGGAAAAATTCAGCATTGTTACTAAGAAAACAAATGAGTATATACCAGTTGACTCCACAGTGAACAATGTCTTTGCAGTTTTTTATACCAATGGAAATACTATTAATTTAACTAAAAATTGTGCAGTGATTATATAGGGAGAGGAGGGATAGAATAGTTTAAAGAGCTAAATCCTCATATACCTTGATCAGTGAATATGGTCTAAAAATCAGTAAACCTAGAAATAGCAGAATAGGCATCCATCTTAAAATATAGAAGAAAGAACAAAGAAACAACTCAAAGAATTAAAAATGGGTGCCTCTTGAGGATAACAGAGGGCCACTGCTTTTCATAAGCTTTTACTATTTAGGACTCTAAAACTATTTGCAAATGTCCATTTTCTAAAAATAAAATTTAATTTGAAAAGGAATAATGGTATTTATAATGTCAGGGAAATAGAATAATTATGGAGGGATTGTAGTCAATTTTTGTATTTTTGTTTCATTATTTTCTAGAGTTCCTGGAATAACTATTGCTACAGATATTATCTGTGGTTTTCCTGGAGAAACAGATCAGGATTTTCGAGAAACAGTGAAACTTGTTGAAGAGTACAAATTTCCAAGCCTCTTTATTAACCAATTTTACCCAAGACCAGGAACTCCTGCTGCAAAAATGGAACAAGTTCCAGCACAAGTGGTAAGATATTTTGTTTGTAAGGTATTATATTTAGCCAACAGCTATAAAAATGCATCTGTGTTGCCTACCTGAACTCAACTGGCTGGCTCATAGTATAACCCTTAAGTTTCAAAAGATGGGGAGTTTTCCAAGTTGGGGTCAGGGCCAGGGACCTTGGATGTGTTCAATGAGCTTAGGCAACTAAAATATCACCTTTTTATCTTTTGAGGAGTGAGGTTTGGATTACACTCAGGGGAAAAAAATTAACTAATATGTAGTATTTGTCCATGTTTATAAAATAAATCTTTGAATGTTTCAAAATAAGACAACTTTTAAATATCTGTGAGCAAAGAAGGCTTCATATTTTCCCTGCTTCTTAAGAGACCCTTTTCATAATTTGTTAATTAGTGGATCACATGTTTTCCTGTTTTTCCATGGGATAGATTTGATACTTACTGTCTCTCTATCTATCTATCTGTTTTAGGTGTGTGTTGCTTTCACAGTGAACCTCGATATAATTTCATCCTTACATGTTTATAGATATATTACAGTAAGATGACTTTAATGTGAAAAAGTTTGAGATCCAATGAAGGCGAACTGTTTCCCAGAATGCCCCAGAAATTAATAGTCTCAAACAAATATTTAGTTTCTAGATTCATTGGGTTAAGATGGAAAAATGTAAATAAGCCTAAAGAGGAAATAGAATTTTTTTAACCAAAAATTTTCTACTTTGTCTCTAATAACTAAAAAAAAGTATTCCCTGCCATTTATTTTCCTCAAATCCTTTCATGATAAATACTAAAAGGAATAACCCAAAGCTTATTATTGTTTTTCTATTATCATATGTGAATATCAAACATATAACGTATAGATTCTTATTTCAAAACAAATATATATAATATATAAATAGATGTTTAATAAAGCAAATTAAACAAACATATACACCCATATATAATTATATATAAATATATAAATTTACAGATACATATTTACATTTTTCCCAGTAATACAAAAGTGAATATCATTCTTTGTTTTCCCAAAATTTTCTTCATTTTTATTTTATACGTTTCTATGTATATAAGGATAAGGAAATATTTTACAGATAGACCATTTACTTTTATTTCCAATTTAATCAATAAAAGAGCAGATTATAACACCACAGATAATTAGCTTTTCACAAACATAAAAATAAGTCAAGTTAATGTATAATTTTAATATCTAAATTATAATTTTTATTGGGGTATAGTTTACATACAGCGAATTTCACTCTTTTGGGTATACAGTTGTTTGAATTTTGATAAATTCATACACTAGTGTAACTACCACCACAATCCAGATATAGAATGGTTTCATTAGCCCCTCCCCCAAAAACAAATCCCCTTTTATTTTTTTGTGGTCATTTACTCCTTCCATCCCCAGCTTCTGGCAACTGCTGATCTGTAGTCCTTATAGTTTACTCCACTATTTTTTTAAACCTTACTTCTTTAATTTAAAAAGTTTCTTGAACTGTAACATGTGCAGAAAAGTGAACAGCTGTACATTTTCATAAAGTGAATACGTCTGTGATCAGCAGTCAGATCAAGAAGTAGAACATTACCAGTAGCCCAGAGGTGCCCTTCCCTTTACCATCCTGTCCCCCTCCTCGGCAGAATTTGTTAGACCTTATTCTAACACCATACATTAGTTTGACCTGTTTTTAAGTTTGATATAAATGAAAAAATTCATCAAGGTTTAAATGTTTGGCTCTTTTTTTAAGCTTTATATCAGTGAGACTAGCCTGCTTTTGCAAGTAGTTATAGCTCATCCCTTTTCATTGCTATATATATAATGTTCCATTGCCTGCAAATCCCAATTTATTCAATCATAGTCTGTATCTCCAAGTGACTTGTGTATATGTTAAAATCTGTGAAGTGCTGTTTCAGTTCACCGATCCTCTCTTCATCTATTTTTACTCTGATGTCAAACCCATCTATGGAATTTCTAATTTTAGTTTATTTTTTACTTCTAGAATTATAATTTGATTATTTTTCATAGATTCCAGTGTTCTAGTGAAATCCTTCATATTTTCCTTCGTATTTTTTGAACATATTACTCAATTATCTTAAAATCTTAGAATTCATTGTGAATTCTCCAATTTCTGGATCTAATGTTAGTTTGTTTCTTTTGTCTTTTTTTTTCCCCTTTGACTCTGACCATTTGTCTTTCTTTCTATGTACCCAATCATTTCCATTAAATGATGACCATTGCTAATTTTTTTGAAATTGTTTTTCAGTCTTTCTGAGGATTGGTTTATTTCCCATTTGCCCTTTTGAATGCAGCCTGTGTGTGCTGGTGTTTAACAACTGACTCTCGGTGGGAAGTGTTCTGAGTTGTAGCATTTGCCTATTTCCATAGTGTAAATACATCCACTGTTGCCAGATTCAAACTACAAATTTGACATCACTGAACGTGGAATTGGGAAGAGATGCACGCAGTGAGCTCCTGTAGCTGGTATAAAGCTGGATCCCACATACCACTGCGTAGAGCTCTTTCAGGTCTCAACTGAAATTCTGTGCTTGTTACTAAGGCCTTTCTTCATGGTGGGTCTTCAACTCAAACTTTTGTCTCCCAGGCTCCTGAGAACTCATAAGGTTCTGCATACTTTCTGAGCCTCTTCACTTTTGATTGGCTGCTCAGCCCCCCCCAGCCATTTTATACAAATTGATGAAAGCTTGGAAGGGAAAAGGGGCTCCAAATATTGAGCTTATGGACTTCTCCTCTCTCTGGGATTGTGGTCCCTCAGGTCCTCACTGCCTTGGCAATGTTTTATAAATTTTATTCACCTTTTCTAATTGTTCTTGGCAAGATATTGGTCTGATACAATCTAGTTTGCCTTAGCCAGAAGCAGAGCACAACTCATTGCATCAAATCAGCTTTCAGATGCTTTTTTGTTGTGCTTGTAAACACAGCCCCTTAGTATCTCCCTTACATATTTAGACTTTAGTCACCCAGTCCTGGCATAGCAGAAACTTTTTTTTCAGACTTTTTATTTCAGAGCAGTTTTATGTTTACAACAAAACAGAATACACAGTACATAGAGTTCCCATACGTGCCCTGCTCACACACACGTTCAGCCTCCCCCACTATCAATACGAGAGTTTGTTACATCAGTGAATCTACATTGAAACATCATCCCCCACAATCCATAGCTTACAATACGTTTCACTTTTGGTATTGTACATTCTATGGGTTTGGACAAATGTGTAATGACATGAACCCCCCATTACAGTATCATATAGAACAATTTCACTGCTCTAAAAATCCTGTGCACCACCTTTTCATCCCTCCCTGCTCCGTAACACCTGGAAACCACTGGTATTTTTACTGTCTCCATAATTTTGTCTTTTCCAGATGTCCTATAGTTGGAATGATACAGTATGTAACCTTTTCAAATTGGCATATTTCACTTAGTATTATACATTTAAAGTCCCTCCATGTCTTTCCATGGCTTGATAGCTCATTTCATTTTAAAACAACAGAAATGTACTGTCTCACAGTTCTTGAGAATAGAAGTCCAAAGGCAGGCCCCAGCCCCCTCTGTACTATGTATGGGAATTCTTCCTTGCTTCTTCCTAACTTTGGGTGGTTTGCTGGGAATCTATTTCTTTCGCTTGAGGCTGCATAATTCCAGTCTCTGACTTCATTGTCATAATGGTGTCCCTGTTTATCTCTGTATTCTCGTGGCTGTCTTCTCATAAGGACCCCAGTCATATTAGATTAGGGACCTACCCTACTCCTTCTCTTAACTACTTATATCCACAGTGACCCTTCTCCAAAAGATCAGGGGTTAGGACTTCACCATATTTCTGTTTGGGGAGATACTACTCAATCTGCAACACTTCTCTCATTTCTGTAGTTATGCTCCAGGTAAAAACTGTAGCCTGGAAGAGCTTCATTGTAAAATTTAGAACCTTAAGTAAAGGGAATTACACATTAATAATGAAACTTCAGAGATCTGCCATCAAAGAGGATATATGATGGGTATTGAGTCTTCTTTGTTCTCTTAAATTTATAAAAAATTAATAATTGTCTACGCTACCTGTCTCAGGCAGTTTGTAAAACTACTTACTTCATTAAAATAAAACACTGCAACAAAATGGATAGCAGTTCTTTCTTATCTAATTTATTTCCCGTTTCCTTGCCCAAAAAAATCAACAGTGAAAGAATTTAACCTATTATTGGAAGAAGAGTATAATACCAGTTGCTTTCAAACAACAGCTTTTTATTCTGGCTTTAGAATGTCTTAGTGGAAATATATTGTTTTCCTTGATATATTTTAGTTCCGCTAAAAATTAAGCCCTTAACAATGTTCTTTTCCTATAAATGGCATAAAATAAATAATTTCAGTATACTTTTCCCTTTCTTTATGACTACTTTTATATGAATACTAGTATTAATATAAATAAATTCCAGTGTTTTTAATGTTTTATAGTAGAGCTGTGGTAAATGAGGTAAATTATGTGATTTTTTTAAATAATTTAAATCACCAACTGAATGATTAAAGCATCATTCAGTTGACTTTTTTGTTTGCATATATGGGAGGGGTGGATTTTTTGCTAATACTACTAAAAAAAGAGTATAACTTAAGTTTATAATGAAAATAAATTAGGCAATATATTTTCTTGAACAGGATAAACTAAAATTTATTTTTTTTCTTGGCTTTTGCAAGATTATCAATGTATAAGAGATTTAATAGTGAAATCACCTAAACCAAATGAGAATGACCTTAGAGTTTTAGATGAAAGGTCGAATTTGCATGTTTATATTTTCTATTCCATTGAGTCTTCCTTCATTAGTCTTCATTAATCTTAAGTAATTCTAACAATATTTTAAAATTGTGGGTGAGATTCTAAGTCTGCCTAGAAAAGGTTGCTTAAGTTGAAAAAGTCTTTTGATCCTTAGCTATCAATGCCAAACTTTGTTTTTTAAGAAAATTTTGATAAAAAATAATGGTGTGATGAAATCTTTGAGAGACCTATGAATTGAAAAAAAATCGTTAGATGACAAGAGCTGATGTTGGAATGCTTGTTGTATTGGTTTAAAATGTTAAATTGTGATATTAAATCCACCTACTTGTTTGTCTTACGGTTTGGAACCAGAGTGTAAAGATAGTATCTTTAAATATATGTCATCATGAAAGAATCATAACACTCTTACCTGCAATTTCTAGAATATTTGCCCTAAGGATAACGAGGCCACAGTACACTGCCTGCCTCAGCCTTGAGGTGTGTGAGTGTGTGTTCTGAGAGCGCTGGAGGGACATCCTTGGGGGAGATAGATACAGGCAGTTTCGATGAAACTGTCCACAGTAGACTTCCCTATGAGGGAGTTATTCAAACCAAGGCAAGATGACCACTTGGACTAGATATTGAATAAGGAATGTTTTCAAATCATATGCAGGAGCTTATTCAATGCCATATTATGGTGCTCTCAAATCCAGAACATACTTCATTTAAAAAAGCAAAACAGAGACATACAGCATATAGAAAGAATTTTGTCACTTTCTCTAAATGTTTTTAAAACTTCTTGTTGTTTCTGAGTGTGATCCTAAAGTTTAACAACTCAGTATTTTAGAGAACATCAAGTTGCCTTAAGGGAAAGGATTCTGATACTTTTATATTATTAGAAACATAATTACATTATTTAAACAGTTTCTGAGTTTCAGATTAAACTGTTTTTTGTGGGGGGGGGGGTATTTTCAAGAGTTTTTATACTCTAGATTGTTAGGTGCATTTTATCCTAGATTGATTCCCAAACACACCTATAGAGAAGCTTCCTTTTCTCAAGATTCTTTTTATTTTGACTTTTTAGAAGAAGTATCTAGGGATTTTTATGTAGTTAATTGTATTTGATCCCTCTAGTTGGTCATTTTAATTCCTTGTTTCTGGACATATCATTTCTTTTTTTATTTCAGTTTTTTGATAGGGTTTTGTTTTTTGGTTCTTTCCTGACTGTAGTTTTGTTGTATATAGATTTCAGCAGATCACTTAACAGAGTCTTTCATGATGAAAAAGGGGAAGTACCATAGGAGCTAGATTTTAATACAAAGGGAGGGTTGGGAATCTCCTACCTTGTGTGAGTTTTAATACAGGTGGTGTTCATTTATCAAATGGAGAATCGAATTGAATGATCTCTGAGGTCTTTGAAACTCTTCTTAATCGTTGATTCTCTGTCATGATTTTAAGTCACCTTTCAAACCATATTTAGAAAGTTTAGGTTTTTTTCTTTTTCTAGATCATTGGCCTAAATATGTTATCTGCATTTCCCAATTCTTTTACCTTTTATCTTATAAATATGATGACTTTTTGTTCATAATCAATTGACTTAAATTTTTCTGGAATAGGAACTAAGAATACTATAACATAATTAAATTAGTTGTTTACAGCGGCTCAAAAATGGCAGCAAGAGACCCACAGTGGTAGAGAGAATAGTGGGCCCCCTAAGATGTCTGTCCTAATCCCAAATCTTGTGAATGTGTTACCTTACTTAGTAAAAAAGACTCTGCAGATATGATTAAGTTAAATCGTTTGAAATGGGTAAATTATAACTGGCTTATCTGGGTGGGTTCAGTGTTACCACAAGATTTCTTTGAAGAGGGGCACAAGAGATTTAAAGTTAGAGGGAGGAGATGAGAGGACAGAAGCGAAGATCAAGGGCAGGACTGAGCTAAAGAAAGCTGGTGGCCTGGAGAAGCTGGAAAAGGCAAGGGACAGGTCTCCCCCAGAGCCGACAGAAGGATCACGCAGCCCTGCCACCAGCTTGATGTTAAACCATAAGATACATTTCAGATGTCTGACCTTCAAAGCTGTACAATAACAAATTTGTGGTTTTTTAAGCCACTAAGTTTGTAATAGTTACTGCAGCAATAGGAAACTAATGTACTAACTATGGAATATTTTGATCTGAGAGCATTGTCTGGCTTTTTGAGACAGTTAAACTAATTGGTCGTTTAGCCCTAATGCTACCCAGGATTTGCTGTGACTGTAGATGACATGGGTTCGCTCCTGGGTCTGTGAAAACTTGCACTTGATGCTATCCAACAGGTACAATAATCTTTAGGCCTCATCATAATAATGACATAACAAAAATAACAGTAAGAATTAACATTTAGTGAGTAATCAGTATGTAGCACTTCATATCTATTACCTAATTTCATTCTCACAACTTGGTGAAGTAAGCACCATCATTATAGTTATTTTGCACATGAGGAAACTGAGGCTCAGAGTCATGAATTACCTTCCGTAGATCACAGAGAGAAGTTCCTGCCTCCCTTTCCACTGTTAGGTCTTGCTAACTCAATATTCTTGATGCTCCCACAACACCTGGCTGCATACAGTTCCCAGCATGCCTCTGTGTTCACCTCCTCTGTCTCCACTTCCCTAGAGGGAGCACCATGTGAAGAAACCTGGGAATAAAGAGAACACGGAAAATTTAACGAGTGTAAAATGCATGATATTTAGGGCAGTACGGTGTGTGGCAGGTCTCCGCTTGATTTCTGGTAGGGTGGAGGGCAACCTGCAGGTATAGGTTATTGTCAATGAATAAGTCCAGCGCAATAGGCATGACTTCGACTGATGCCCTTCTAAGCCATGGGAAGTAGCTTTAGACTGTCCTGTGGGGAGCAGCAGTGATCATGTTTGTGTTTGAAAGCTCATTCTAGTACTTGCAGTGGAGTGGGAATCAAAGAGTCAGAATGCCCAATTGGGAGATCATGCAAGACAGGTTTGGAGACTACCAGGTGGATATAAGAAATCTGTGTGACTTATTCCTAAGACCTTCAATAAGTATTCTTCTTTCGAACTTAATTATTCCAAATCCGAGACTTAGCTACATGTCAGCAAAGTTCTTCTGTATTCAGGGGAGACCGTTTACTCTATAGAAAGTCACTTAATTGGCTTTGACAGATCAGACATTGGCAGACCAGAACCACCTGCTAGGACCCTGGAACGTTCCTGATATTTAGGGCAATTCCAGCTTGTTTCTGCCTTTGCTCCTGCGCTGGCTGCTGCTGCTGATGTTCTATTTCTTAATGGTCATGAGATTGTTCCGGGACCAGGCCTGGGCCTCTTCTACTTAAAAGGAGAAATGCCAGCTCCTCCAGACCCCTGCCCTTGTCTACTCTCTGTCCCTCTTCCACATGATGTTATCTGTACCCAGACTGTTTCTACAGGTCAGTTAAAGGATTGGCTTTTTCCTTGTAGCCTCTTTATCTTTCTTTATATTTTTGTTTTTCTAAGCACCATAAGATAAGCTTAGCACGCGTGTGTGTGTTTGAGCCTGTAGACAATTCTGGATTTAGGAACATTTAAAGAAGCTGGCGCTCCGACTGGATCATTCGTTTTTTAAAACTCCATTTTAAATGGTGCACTTCCCTTTTGTCCTACTCTGACACTAAAAGACTAAAGGAAAAGGAGGCGATATGTTTTGTGCTTTGAAGGATGTGAAAATAACAAGACTTGTTGAGTCTCAGCTGTGTATAGGGACGTTTGCCGATGTTAATAATACCTTGGCTTTGCTATCAAGCTCTTTGCTTGTCTACCATCTTGAACCTGAAATGTTAGAGAATTTAACAAATGTGGTTGATTTGGAGTAAACCAAAGCAGAGTGTCTTGTCAAAATTTCATGAAAGAAAATAAGTGCTGTTTCTAAGAAGGAAGTGCCCTCGGGAGCGTGAAGCATGTGCGTAGATGTGGGCTGGCACGGTACTACCCCTCACCCCGCAGGAACCTGAACACAGGCCCCACTGAGACACCATAGGAGCAAGGTATCACCGGTGAGGCCTCTTTTAGTTTTTACTGCCACAGGTGATTCTGTTTTTAAGAGCATGTTTCTAAATCTTCTCAGCCTAAATCATTCTCACAGAAAATCCCAACCTTCTTTCATTGGCCACTCACTGCTCCCCCTAACTTTCTGCCCACTGAATCTGACCTCTTGCCCGCCTGCCACAGAGCATTGCCTAGCTTTTTATTAAGTCCTGATGTTATATTGATGAACTGAATTATACTATCACATAAATCAGCTTTGTGTAGTCAAACCCACAGGACAAGACATGTACTAGACATGTGTAGACTGTAACTCTAGGAAGGAGCCATGGTTTTGTGGGATTGGTTTCTGTTCAGGATGGTAAAGATAAGAAAAGAAAAACACAGATTTTTGTTGATACCTAAAACCCTTTCATGTGACTCTTCTGTTAATTACAAGCCATTGCAAGAAAAAAAAATCAGTGTTGACTATAGTTTGGGATCATGGTTTATCTTGGGAATCTTAGTATTTCAAGTGTTCTAAAATAATCCAACTTTATGACAGTGAAGAGTCAGATATGATTTGAGAGCTTTGAGTTCAATGATAGCAATTGTAATTTGCACTTCGTAGTGAGCCTGTAGAAAATCTTAAAAAAAAAAAAAGTAAAAAAAAAAAAAACCTTCTGTAAAAAAACTGCATTCAACTTACTTTCTTATAATTGTTTAATTTTCTGCTTTTGGCATTTTATTTTTATCCTGCTTTTATAAATGTATAATTACCAAAACAGTAGGAAGATGTGTGGTTATAAGTTCTTCTCTCAGATGGTAAATGTTGGTAGGTACAGGGTTGAGAAGGACTGAATGAATTTATATTAAATAAAGAGAATATAAATTCTATCCTTTCGAAAATCATCTTTATTATATTTAAATCTAACTTTTTTTCAGTGGTGATTATGTGCCTTGTTTTATATAAGTTTCAGAAAAATTGCAAGGATCTGCATAATTCTTTTAGGCCTTTCATATGAACTTGATTTATTAAAATTGTAATATTCAATTTGAACTCACTTTTTCACTTTTTATTACTTTAATAACAACTTGAGAAGTAAGTAGACTCTTTGGAACAACTTCTAAAAATAGAGAACCTTATAATGATCCATCTTATTTTTTGCTCTTATTTTTTCTATAACTATGGTTTGTTAATAACTCCATATTTATAACCTTCCAAGGAACTTATAAGTGTATTTCCAACTATTAGAGCTTATGTTAAATGTATATTTAGGTCAACAGAATATATTTGGTAATTTAACATGACACTGTTTTTTAACTCTTGCCTTTTGAAACTGTGTTTATTTAATAATTAAGGACTAACAAATCCAATATGAGCAGATACGCATTTAAATAGATAAAAATGTACTCTATCTGAAATCTTATATCTAAGACAAATGTCCTGATCCTTTATTTTTGCTTCTCATAATAAAGTACCTTGATAAAATTGGTATATAAGATTAGAAGGGCAGGGAAAAGAAAATTTTCATTGAATGTTAATATGTGCCAGAAACAAACATAGTCTATGCTTTTCGTGTACTTTGTCTCATCTTATTCTTCCAACAGTACTTTTAGCTATCTGCTATTATTTTTCACTTTACAGATGAGTTAACTGAGTCTCAGAGAAGTTAAGGACATTTGGCCAAGGTTACGTGACTATTAAGTGAAATGCCTGAGACTTAGACTCCATCCTTCCTCTGACTCCATGGTCTTATAAACAGTAAAATATAAATATTTATTCCAGAAATAGAACATTTTTACCAGAAAAAGTGTTGGTTTGCAAAGTTGTTATTCTACTATAGCAGTGATTTTTTACTTATTTATAGGCCCTATAAAAATATTAAACTTCTTCAAAATGATTTTAAATGTATAGAAAAGTTGTAATAGAATATCTAGAGTATACCCTTTACCAAGATTCATCAGTTTATAACATTTTGCTAAATTTGCTCTTTCTCAAGAGATGGACAGAAAGACTGACTTAGAAATAGATGTTTTTCCCCTGAACAATTTCAAAGTAGATTACGGACATCAGAATACAGACTTTAATTTTTAGGGTGTGTTTCCTAAGAATGAGTTTCTTACGAAACCACAATATTGTTAGCAAATTCAGAAAATTTAATGTTGATACAATGCTTTATCTAATCTATATTTCATATTTCAATATCAAGAGTCACAACAACGTCCTATTGTTTTTTTTTCTGATATAGTGCTCAGTTCAGGATCAGGTCTTATATTTAATTGTCATATCTCTTTACTCTCCTTTATATCTAGAAAGTTCCTCAGCTTTTCTTTATCTTTCATATTAATATATTGAAATACATTTTTAAAGAATACTGACCATTTATTTTATGGAATGTCCCTCAATTTGGGCTTGAATTTTTCTCATGGTTAGATTCATGTTACGTGTTGTGCCTGTTAAACTAAATAAATGATGTTGTGTCCTCAGAATAGGACATCTGGAGGGAAACTATGTCCTTTTGCCTCTTATTAATGGTGTTAATTTTGATCATTTGGTTAAGGTATTGTCTGCTTTCTCCACTGTATAGTTATTCATTTTCAGCATAATTTTTAATCCCAAGTATTTAATTTGATCATAGAAGAAAGAAAAATGTAGACCTTGAAAACTCAAAAATCTTAGTGATTTAGTTAACACTTTCAATTTTATGATGGCTTGAACTGCCGTAGTTACGTAGTCTAAAAGATTTTTCATTTCTTAGTTTTAATCTAGTCTAAATCTTCAAATTATTTTGAACAGTTTTTAACCCTTAGACTATATATTCTTTTAAACAAGATACTTTAAGTGAAGTGACAGGGGAAACTAAAATTGGAAAGGCAGAAATGGATTTCATTGAAGTGCCTGTATATTTACACAGGCACTCCCTCAGGAGCCCTAAGACCCCAGGGGGATGCCCTCCTTATTCTTACCAAGTTAACTGAGAGTCAGTCAAATGCTATTAAAATGAAAAGTGGTGCATTCTCCAAAGGTTTAAAAAGTTTATCCAAACAGGTAATTTATCAGGTACCTGAAAGCTATCTATCCCATTAAGGAACCTAAAAATCGCTGTGAAATCGTTCAGTTTGACT
The DNA here is from genome assembly GCF_036562045.2 of Rhinolophus sinicus. Lineage (NCBI taxonomy): Eukaryota > Metazoa > Chordata > Mammalia > Chiroptera > Rhinolophidae > Rhinolophus > Rhinolophus sinicus. Next base: position 58,909,649 of record NC_133756.1, on the reverse strand, counting down.
TTATTGAGTTATATGGAGGCTGACTGGAAGTGGAAAGAAGACTCTTACTGGTACTTCTCCCCCGTGTGCTGTGACCACAGCAGTCCTAGTGCCCACAGTGACCAAGAACATGGCTTTGGGGAGTAACTTAAGGCTCTTTGATCACTGCAGCAATCATAACTCCTGCCATGTTAACAATTATCCTTAAAACTACCATAAGGATAACTTTAATGAATTTACCTAGTATCAAATAAGCCTCTCTGTGCAAGGGCCTGAGCTGGTTGCCACACCACACATCAAGAAGACTCCTAGGTGTTCCTTACTCTCAAGTAGCATATAATCCAGAAAGGAAGACAAAGGTGATATAAATAGTGATAATACAAGACAGTGTGTCTCGAATGCTGTAAGAGTGACACAAAGGGCTCTCTTAAAACTTGGAGGCTCACGAGTGAGATGATCAAGGTCACTGTCCGAAAAAGTAACCTTTCAGCTTAGCTTTTCACTATATGAAAAATATTAGGAGTGAGGTACAATTTGTTTCTAGAAAATTGTAAGAAGTCTGGTTCTTCCAAATGCAGGGTTTCCAGTGAATAATGAGGTGGTTTCAGGCCAGTCAAGGGAATTTTAACCCTAATTGCACCGGACTCACAACCTCGGTAGCCCTTGGGACCGTTCCTACTGTAGACAATGATCACAATCTGAGCAATCAGAAGTATGTCATCCGTATTTCATAGGCCACGTTCACTCTTTGGATGTTTCCGAGCAGCAAAGTGAAACAATTTCAGTAGTACTGTAGGAAGATGAAATCAGGAACAATATGCAGGATGTATCAAAGTGGAGAAAGGCTGCAGGCAGACACTGAGACGGTAAGGAAATAGTGTGGCCATGAGGTCAAGCGGTCCAAGCTTTGCTGGCAAATATGAGAGTAGGCAAAAAGAATGAATGAGAGAGACTTTGAAGGAAGAATCCTATGACTTGTAAACTCGACGGTGCTCGTAGTTTCCACCTTGTATAGTGCCCACCATGTGCCAGGCACAGATTCATTTAATGATTGTTCTTATCCCCATTTTACCATTGAAGAAACTGAGGCACAAAGAGTATAAGTAACTTGCTGAAAGTCACAAGCCAGTGGTGGAGTTAGGATCTAAAACCAAGCATTCTGTCTCTATACTCTGCTTCCTAGCCACTCTATCTATAATAAACTCTAGTGGCAAGGGAGAAAGAAAAGCAGTGCCTAAAATAAAGCTCTGAGAGACTTAATTAAAATACAGAATCCTCAATTTCTATTTTAAATGTATAGGATTTTAGAGCCCAAATTTTACTCATTTAAAGGCAAAATGCTTTAACAAGCATGGCAACTTTAAAGATGTAAGAATCTGTGCTCACTGAGGCCTGGCAAGGTAAAGTTATTTACCCAGTGCTTCATCCGTGGTTGGGCCAAAGTGAGTGAAGGCACAGGGGGTGACAGGCAGATACCAGTCCTGTTCTCTCTGTTCGAAGGGGGTGTCTGTAAGTGTTTAGGGTCAGGCTCTGCATTGAGTTTCATCTCTAGCCTGCTCCCAGGCATCGCACTTTGCCTGCCTAACAGTTTCCGTGTTTTTCTTTTTCACCCCAGGACCAGGTCCAAGTAAGGTCCAAGGCTTAAGCTCTTCCTCGCTATGCCCAAACTCCTTTTTCACTTTGACTTTTTTTGCTAGTCTCTGTTGAAAACAGGAGAAAAACAATGGAAACTTTGAGAAAACTTACAAAGGTAAAAAAATATCTTAGTCATTCATCCTTAATTCTTAACTGTCTTGCTAGATCCAGATGTCACTATCCTAAAAACACATTTTCCCAGAAACATGTATGTATTAAGCATTGATTAAGATAGTAGTCTGAGCCCCTGTGGCCTACTGACTCTCTTCCTTATTAATTAATTAATTTGGTGTGCTTAACTTGACCTTATCTGTGTAATTATCCTTCCATAGGTCTTGTGGACTCTTTTCTTTCTGCATCGAGACCTAACAAAACAATGAGTATCATACACTTCATGAAACTGTGGGCAAATTATTTGTCTGGTACTCTTATTGCCAGATATCATTGGAAATAGAATGAGACAGGGCACACTGTTTTTTATTAGAACTCTTCTTAGGGAAAGGGACTGTATGCTAGGTTGTAACTAAAACTTTGAGAAGCCACCTGAAATGGGGCTCCAGACTCCCAAAGCATATGAGGTGTGATCAAACGATACTGTGAATATTTAAATTAAAAAAAATTATTACAGTAAAAGACACATTGCCATTAATCCCTCTCAAAATACTCCCTCTTGCTTCAAACACTTTCCCATCATTCTTGCCACTTTCTGAAGCAGTTCTGGAAGTCCTCCTTCATGAGTATCTTTAGTTGGCGCTGTCATGGCTGCCTCGATGTCCTGAATCATTTTGACTTTGGGAAAGAGCCAGAAGTCTCATTTTACCAGATCCAGTGAATAAGGTGGATGATAACACACCATAATGTTTTCATTTGACAGAAATTGCCATATACCAGAAGCAATGTGAGACACAGAGTATTGTCATAATGGAGGATGATTTACAGCACACTTTAAAACACACTGTCTTTCAACCGTAGCTCACACCCGACTGACTGCACCAAACAAGTTGAAACTTGTCACACACTGTTACTAAGGTTCGACGGGCACCGCTTCCCATATTGAAGAATAGTTTATAAGAGACCTTCATCTATCCCTAATTCTAGGTCAATGGTTCTTAATATTTTTTGAGAATCTGATTTTATATATATGTATAAAATATTTACAACACAAACATACATATGCACTCTTCATAGAAAAAAGCAGAAATGCCTCAAAATGTTAATATGTTTTTGATATACCTAGGTATCCTAAAGCCATCCATGATCCTGATAAGGACCAATGTGCATAGTGACTTGTGTCACCTGGCTGGCTTACTTCCTGTCCACAGTAGAACAACCATCTTAGGACATTTCCTTGTAGATGTAAGACACTCACAATGAATGCTTGTGGAATAGAATGAAAGATTTAATATAGGCTGACCACATAATTGCTGCAGAAGTTGGATAAAGATACTGACTTTGCGAAATTGGTTCATTCGTGAGAACAATATACTTGAACATCTGGTTAGTGAATATTCTTCATATAAACCCAATGGAGGAAAACAGGTCAAGAACAAAGATTGTACTTCCAGAATCTGTGCTCAAAGAGATCTGAGACAGAACGAAAAAGTGACCACTAAAAAGATTAGTGCAATATGACCTGAAACTGGAAAAGTCCACAGAAGCAATTTACAACTGCTCCTTACATACAGTTGAAAGAACACACATGATCTAGGTTAAATAATTGGTTGGATTTCTTTCTTACTGTTTGGGGTTTTGAGGGTGTAGAAGTTCTAGCAGAAGTAATCGTCATTTATAATGAAAAACATGCAGCCTGATTCCAAACAACTAACCTAAAAGCAAAAGTTGAAGAGTATATACCTTGTTTAAAAGTTAGGGACCACATTTATTACTTACTAATTTCTCCATATAGGAAAGGATATATAATCATAGTTATTACATAGCTGAATTCTGAATGGCAGGTATATGATATAATCACATTGGGAAGTGGAGATGGGATATATACATATGTAAATGGGGTGAGCAGGGGAAGGAATGAAAGCTCATCTTCCATAGCAAGAACTCAGTAGATAGTATCTAATACTAAAACATTATGAATAGCAATAAAATCATGTTCTTTAGCAGTATGGTCATATTAATACCAAAATAATAAACTAAAAGAGTTGAAGGTAGTTATATCTACGGAAGCAGAAATTCAAAAAGGAAGCTAGGAAAGACCGGGAGTTCTGTGAATAACAAACAGTCAATTAACACATATTTTGTATGTTATATGTATTATGTACTGTATTCTTAGAATAAAGTCAGCCAAAGAGCATATGTTATTAAGGAATCAGAAGGAAGAGAAAATACATTCACAATGTTGAAAAAAAAATTGTGTATAAGTGGACCTGTGCACTTTGAACCCATGTTACTCAAGGGTCAGCCATTAACTGGGGACAAAATGGGTAGTGCAGCCATTCCGTAAATCTGAGTGAATGGATGAATTCCTACCATTAAAGTATAGTTATGAGCATTTTGAAAATATAAAGCACTATATGCCAAAAAAAAGTGTGGACATTAACGTTGATTAAAGTTACTTTAAGCATAACTCCTTTAAAATTTCACAGCCAGGTAGTTTATTCAGCTTTTTCTAAGACAGTTGTCATTTTGCAGCCTAAGCATGCATGCATGTTAAACCTACAGGCCTTTTTGTTTGTTTGTTTGTTAAAGCACCTTAGGACCCTCTCCCACTAAAAAGCCGAAAACATACAATGTGGATAGCAGGGTCCTTCACTGCTTAGCTAGCTCTTCTTTGCTGAAGAGGGAAGGAAAGGAAAGAGTCAGGAGATGAGATTGAGGGGGATGTGAGGGCAGGATCCCCAGGCTGATGGACAGGCCTCCTCTAACCTGAGAATATGCTTTCAGTGACAGGCCCCCTAAGAATGGAGAGCCTAGCTGATGGATTACAGTACTTTAGCTCCCGAGAGGTCTGTAGGGGTGGACTCAGTTGAAGCATCACATTCTACGTATTTTCTCATCATTTAAAATGGTCAACCCTGTCATAGGGTATGTACAGTCTCTGGGCATTTTTTCCCCTACTATGTAAACATGAGTTAATTTCTCTGAAAGCTTTTCTGAATTTTATGTAACCAGAGTTGTTTGAGGTGTTGGTATGGGCATGGGAAAACCTCAGCTACTTCTTGTTCCTCCTGCCTGCCCTTTACCTAATTTTCCAGGCCCTCAGCCACCATCCCTCTCCCCACACCTGCATGCACATACATCCCTCTATCCTTCCTGCCAGTGGCTGAAAATGTCTCTAGGCTTAGAGCCAACCTCAGAAATTTTCATCCACTGGCTATTTGTGTAGTAACCTTGCTCTACAGTATGAAAAAGAATTGACTGATTTCTGAAGTGACATGAGGACGAGAGCATGGAGAAGATTGAGCTGTATATTAAATTGTCTTCTGGTTATCAAATAAAGACTCCTTTATCATAAAGGCCAAAGATAAAAACGAAAATGTGTATGTTTAATATATGGAACAAAAATAAGTCTATTTCTGACGTAGTACTTGAGGAGAAGATAGGTCAGAAAGCCCAGCCACCCCTGAAATGAATTTTAGATTCTTATTATTGCTGTGATGGGACAGAAAGAGTGATGGTTGCCCTGCTGATAGAAATGATTTTTTACAGTAGGTGCTAAATTAGATGTAGAAAGTAGGAGAGTTATCAAGCCTACATTGTCATGTCTGACCTTCCAGGTCCCGGTCGTGGAATCATAATAAAAACGAGTTGTGGGCTTATCTAGAGATGCAGCAATAACGTACAGCACAATTTTCGAGCTTCTCTTCAAATGGGGTGACACCGGGGTTATTCGGGGTCACGAAGGAGATGCATTGGTTTTGATCAGTTTTTAGAACAGTATAGCAACTTATCTGTGGGTCAGAGAAATTTAGTTTTCCCCATTCTTTTGTCATCATTTTTCCCCTGGGGGCTATGTGGATTAGCCTCTGGAAGCTGCTAGGAGGCTCTCAGTATTAATAGGGTTTATGCCGATCCACACTGCCCAACTCTGTATTTCACAGTTTTGTTCCTGAGCTCATCCTCACTGAATGTTAGATACAGTAAAGGCACATTACCATATCTTTATAAATAAAAGGAAGATAAACATTTAATGACAATACAGAAATACCTAAAACTGCAGGATACTAATTAGAAAAACCCGTACTGCATTGATTTTATCTATTTGAAAAATACTGTTCTCATAGTTACATCTCTAATATGACTTTTTTGACTTTTGTTTAATTGTATTGTGTCTTTACTAAAATAATTTACAGGTATCAGACATGATTACTAAGCAAATACGAAAAAGTTAAATAAAACCACTTGTTTCTAGCCTCTCCCTAATTTCAAATAATTTACAACATAGTAACACTTGGAAGACAAAAATAAAAACTAGAACAGAGAGAGAAGCAAATTTGTTGCCCCCACACTATTTGCTGGTTGTGATGATGGAGCACACTTCAAGAGTTTTAACAGGGTAACTGCTAATCCTTCTAAAATATCCCTGTGAGAATAGTTATCTTGTCATGTGTTAAAGGAATGTTCTAAATTTTAGAAATAATAGTGAAACCTCATCATACATGGGTAATATTTACATCTATGAATTGGTCTAGATGTACTAAAATTGTGTGAAAGAAAATTTAACAGGAATTACATTGAAACCCATATTCTTTACTTTGTCAAATTGCTTAGTTTCAAAGTAACCAAAGGGAGGGGGACTTTGGTGGGGGCAAGATGTTTATTCTTGTTCTATAAAGTGTTCGGTATGTTATAAAACCTAGTGTCTAATATGTGGACAGCAAATCAGGAATCTAACTATATTCTGAATTGTTACTGGCTACTGCGTTAAGGTAGGGGTAATCCATGTTATGCGGCTGTTGATTTCGCCTTTTCCTAATATCCCTATACCCAGCGAAAGACACTGGATGCTGTCATTCCCTTATCCTGTATATAACTTGTCAGAGATAGGAGCAAGCTTTATAAGAGAGCAGACATGTTAAGAAAAAGTTTGTGCAAGAAATATAAATTGACTCAAAAGCAGAATCCCGGGGGAAAGAAGTTTCAAATTCTGGAGTTTTTACAATTATCATCTTGAACTACTAATTTATAGTTATGAAAATAATTTCAACGTAAAATAAATTTGCATTTGATTTAGTAATCTGTGTAAGAATCATGGACAGGTCATTCATTGGCACAGCAACTTGGTGAGCAGTATTAACACCAAGTGTTAATACCCAGAATTTTGGGGATTCGTTCAGCAAACATTTCAGTACTTAACTGTGTGCCGGGTTGCTGGTTAAGTATAGTAATTGTTTATTCTCCCCAATAGTTTGTAAGCGCTATTGAGTCTAACGGCCTCATTTGGCTTGCCTCCCGTCTCACCAGGGCTTAGTATGTATGGTCCCTGCAGCATGGTGGACATGCGGTAAATATGTCAAATGAATAAATGTGCCATTCAATTATTACTAAGTTTTAGAGCTTGGAGAATGAATTTTAGACATAGAGGGTGAGAACAGAGACAGAAAAAATTGTTTGAAAGGCTCTTATGAGGAATCAGAAGAGCAGCTGACTCTCTCCTCACAGAGGAGTGACCAGGAGAGCTGAGAGGGCCTCGGTACACAGATGGGGTCCAGATCGCGTGGGGAAGTGACTGGAATAACACGAGGTGGGGATGAAGAGTCTGTCAGGAGAAAGACAAAGGACCGGGGAAGCCGAGGTTACTGAAGTTGAAGTGTTGTGTCATGAATTGAGAGCCTGGAGGGAACAGTTGACCTGGGTGGATAGTTTGAGGGACTAGACGGTTTGATGAAGGTAAAACCAAAATGTTGTGGGGCTAAGGGGGTGGCAGCATTTCTTGACAGCTCCCATATGCAAGGCACTTTAGTGAAGTGTTGTGGGGGAAGAGATTCCACCCAGATGACCAAGATGTGGTTTCTGCCCTCAAAGAGGTGTAGGTACACAGTGAAAGCGGTAGAGACCTGTGTGAGCACATAGTTAAAAAGATTCTTTTTGTTGGAGATCCAACATGAAAGAGGTGATCCTTGAACTGGACTTTTCAGAATGAATTTACCACATGGAGATGGTGAGGAAGGCATTCCAGGCACAGGGGATGTAGCATTAGCAAGAGGTGGACTCAGGAAAACGCAGATCTGTCAGATCAAGACGTTGCCTTTGGAGTTAGTGGGGGCAATGTGGCCAAGTCCTGCTGCAGTACGTGAAACTTGATTCTCTGAGCATTAGGAAGTCTTTGAAGGTTTTTAAAGAGAAGAATGATGTTAGACGACGATGCACTAGAAAACCCACTCTGGCCTCAGAACAGACGTGGGTTAAGCAACGGTTCTAATTGGCTTCACATTAGCATCACCTGCAAAGATTTAGAAAATTTCAAATCCCAGGCTGCAGCCCAGATCAATTAAATCAGAATCTGTCAATGGAACTCAGACATCCGTATTAGTTAAATCCCCAGGCAATTCCATGTGCAGCCAGAGTTTCACACCAATGGTTTGGCGTAGGGGTTGGCAAACTCTTTCTGTAAAGGGCCAGATCATCAATAGTTTTGTCTTTACAGGCCATAAGGTTTCTGCTGCAACCATTCAGCTCTGCCGTTGTATCACGAAAGCAGCCACACACACAACATGAAAGAATGAGTGTGCTTGTGTGCCAATAAAACTTTACAAAACTTTGAATAATTTCATATTATTTTTATATGTCACCAGTGAGTCTTGTTCTTTTGGGATTTTTTCAGCCATTTGAAAATGTGAAAACAAATTGAACTACAAAAAAATAGGTAGCCAGTTATATTTGGCCCACGGACCATTTTTTGTCGTCTCTTGATTTAGAGGGTGAAAATGGGACCCAGGGAGTCCAGGGTAGAAAATATTGACTACAATCATCCAGATATGAGGTAAACTCTCTTTTGTGGTCAGTTCTAAGGGCAGAGTGAAGATAAGTGATTTTGAATTGATGTTTATAGCAACTCATGTTCCCGTGCGCTACTTCTGAACACCCAGAAGTTGCCACACAAAGGAACTTTGAATGAGCCATTGTGCGTCTGTAGTACTCAGTACCCCTGGACTCTCTTTTCACTTTGCAGCGATTTGTTTTATGTTGAAAAGCTGTTTCTTTTCTGACTGCTTGTCATGGCTACTCATTTTAGCAACACCTATTACTGCAAAGTACTTAAGTCTCCTTCCTTTCTTATGTGCCAGCCTTGCCTTTGTCTCCAGAGAATGACCTTTCCTTGCAAACAAATGTTCTCTTTAGAAAATAAGGTGAATTTGATATAAGAAGATATGGCTACTTACATTTTACTTTATCAGTTACCACTGAATTAATGCAGTTTCCTATTTGCATTTTCTTTCAGCGTTTGTTGCCTAGTTAAGGACCTGCCAGGGTAAATGGTGCCACTGCGCCTCTACCAACCCCACTGGGAAAACGAGGGCTGATGGTTACACCTTCAGTTCCACCAAGGTTATTTTAGAAACCACAAGCCTGCAAAAAAAAAAAAGTGTTTCCCATTGATAGCTACTGTGTTTTAGAATCAGTGGTAGATTTCCACATTTGCCTCGTTATTTTATTTAAATGCCATTACAGATGGGTGAACAAATTCACTTATCTATTTTCGAACTTTCACTCTTAGAATTCTGCTGTTTTAATGCCCTCTAAGAAATGCTTGCAGTGTGCCCCACCCCTCACTCCCCACCCCCACCCCCACCCCCACTGTGGAGATTTGAGAAACTAAAGAACCTGATAACTCTCCTTGAATTTTGCTGTAACTGGGAGAGAAGGAAATTCAAGACTACAGTCAGAGTCAGCAGATAATCTCAGTTATCTTGTGGCTCTTACTAGAAGGTAAGAGGTGAAAAAATCTGTCGATTTAGAGCAGCCATAGTTTTCTTTATTTTCTCTACCATCCTCAGTTATTGCTCATAGAATGTGAAAGTATTATGTGTGCCTTATAAAGGAAAAGCAGATGAGATTTTTGTAGCTTGTCTATTTTCCCAAGTATGTTTGGTGATTTAGATCACCAAACATACTTGTATTTCACATTATTGATATTTTTAACGGCTTTCTAAATTTCGAGGTTCATGTTTAAATTCCAGGGACCAGTTTTTTCCTTCTTCTCAGCGATCTTGAATGCTTATCATCACCTTAGGAACACCATCCAAATATATACAATATAAAAGTGAGATTGTGATTGAGTGCTGATAATGTCAAGTGCTTTTAATTAAGCTTCTGATGTTTTATACATCGATAATAAAATAAAGGTTCGGGGTTATTAAATTAGCTTTCCATTTATTTTTCAGAAGCACTCACCAAGTAGGGAACTAAATATATAACAGCCGCCTGTTCACTGCAGCCAAAGCCTCAATGTGCCCCAGAGGAATTCCTGCGTAGAGTCCATTTCTAAGTAAAGGAAGAGGTCAGGAAATAAGGCAAAGCTTCTAACATAACATGGAGATTAAGAATGAAAAAAGCCTGCTAGAATTCAGAACCCAGAATGGCAGGAGCTGAAAGACAGTGGGGACCCGGTCTAGAAGAATAGAGGTTAACAGTGGGAAGGGACTTTAGAGATCATCTTGGTGACTGGTTCTCAACTTGAGGCACACGTTGGAAAACCCACGAGCTTTTAAATAATAGACGTGCCTAGATCCCACCATGCCAATTAAATCAGTGCCACTGGGGACTAGGACTGGAGCACTGGTGTGTTTTAAAGACTCCCCAGTGTTTCTGACCTGCAACCAGAGTTGAGAACTAGGGGCCGACGTAATCCAGCTTCCTCGTTGTACATGTGAAGTCCAGAGCAGATACCTGGCCAAGGTCAGAGAGCTATCATTTACTTGAATGTTAACCCGTCTTTTCCTCTCATCTTCTTGTCTCCTTCATTCTGTATACTCCCTGTGTGATCACATCTCCTCTCCTGTTTTAAATTATCCCGAGAGGTTCATGATTCCCAAATCTATGGTCTACATCTCTCTATTAGCAACGCAGCCTTACATCTAACTTCCTTCTCATTATCCCTCCAAATGTCTCACAGCCAGCCACCTCAAACTCATTATATTGAAAGCTGAATTCCCCTCCTTCAGTTCCTGGGTCAGTGCAGGGTGTTTCTTTCCCCTTGGTTATCTCAGCCAGAAATCTTGGAGTTTCCTCTGCTCTCATTCCCTTGTGCTCCTATCCAATCAGTCACTAAGTGCTATCCATCCTGCCTTGTAGCTATTTCTCACGTTCATCCCACTTCCCCTCCTTGCCCCTAGCTTAATTTAGGGTGTTGTCATTTTTTCTGAACCATTGCCACATCCTCTCTCACACCTCTACCCTTGCTCCCACTCTCTGTCTTTAACACCATTAGGATGTTCTTCTGAAACACTAATTGGATCGTTTGTCATGTTTCTTGCACCATGTGCTCTAATCATTTAGCCATTTCTTTGATTCAACAAAGCTACTTCCTTATCTCCCTGTCTTTGTGTGCCGATATCCAAGCTGCTTTCTTACAGTTTATATATGGCTTAATTTATCTACAGATTCAGTTCTTTTATGTCAGCTTTTATCAGAAACTAAATTCTCATAAGCTATAATATTTTCGCGCCTCCACCCAATGCTGTTTCACTCTAGACTGAATTTAACAGGCCCAGCATTGCCTACACCCTGACAACTGGAACCTGCCCCTGCAGAAAAAGTAATAGAAAACCCCAAGATGAAACTCAGACCTCCCTAAGTATCAGACTCCATCCTTGGTAGTCACTTCACTTGCCTCTTAAGGTTTCCTGGCTACTTCATTTTTCATCCTGAACTCAGCGTCTCTTGTTGCTAAGCTCTGTCCTTACTGTGGTTCTCTGAGTCCCTGACTGGTTCTTCACCTTTGACCCTCAGCCCTTTGATTTTCTCTTGCACCTCATGACCATGTCCACCCTTTTGCCTCTGCGTGTGGTTCTCCGACTTGCCTTCTGAATGGTCTGCCCCTGGCATGTCGTCCCTGACCGGTCCTTGATCCCTAGCCTTTACTGCCTGGAATTTTGACCCCAATCCTCTTGGAGTTTGTTAAGAATCTAACTGTCCCAGTCCCCACCACAGCTTCATTGCCTTGTTGTCTCCAGTGCACGTGCATGACAAACAGGTCAGCCATTCAGAACCTGACAGTCCCGTTAGTGAGTTGTCCTGGCTCCTTAGCTTTCACTCTTTCTTTTCTGCTACTACTTACCCTGTTGATTGGTTAACCACCTCTTAGGTTGTCTGCCAGAGAGGGCGAAGGAAAAACTGAGAGTGTTGAAACTCTCCTTTCTTATCATATCAGTTATACTTTAAACAAACAAACAAACAAACTCGATTTAGTGATTGCCCTAGAGTTTGCAGTATATAATACATTTACAACTAATCCAAGTGAAAAAATCCACTTTCACATAACACGACACTATTTCACGGATAGTGTACTCTGTAATAACAACATAATCCTAATTCCTCCCTCTCCTCCCTGGTATCATTGCTGCCATTCATGTCACATGTATATAAGCATATTGAATATGTGTTAGCTGTTATTTTTGAACAAACTGTTATTTGCCAGATCAATTAAGAATAAGAAAAATAAAAGTTTTCATTTTATCTTTACTTATTCCTCCTTCAGTGCTCCTCTTCTCTTAATGTTTAGTAGATCTGAATTTCAGATCTATATTATTTTCCTTCTCTCTTTTAACTTCTTTTAACATTTCTTGCAAGGGAGGTCTACTGGCAATAAATTCCCTCGACTTTTGTTTGAAAACGTGTTTATTTCTCCTTCACTTTTAAAGGATAAGGTACAGAATTCTAGGTTGGTGTCTTTTTTTCTTTCAACTCTTAAATATTTTATTCTCCTCTCTTGCTTGCATGGTTTCTGAGGAGAAGCTAGATAAATCCTTATCTTTGATCCTCCATAGGTAAGTGATCCCCACCACCCTCCCTCCCCCGGGCTTCTTTCAGAAAACTTTGATATGCCAAAGTTTTCTTGGCATTTGTCCTGTTTCGTATTCTCTGAGCTTCCTGGATCTGTGGTTCGGTGTCTGACATTAATTTGTGGAAAATTCTCAGTCATTGTTGTTTCAAATATTTCTTCTATTTTCTGTCTCTATTCTCCTCCTGGTATCCCCATTATGCATGTGTTACACCTTTAGTAGTTGTTCCACAGTTTCTTGGATATTCTGCAGTTTTCAGTCTTTGTTCTCTCTGCCTTTTTGGTTTTCAAGGATTCTATCGATATATCCTCTGACTCAGAGTCTTTCTTCAGCTGTGTCCCGTCTACTAATAAACTATAAAGGCATTTTCAATTCTGTTAGTTTTTTGAGCTCTAGCATTTCTTTTTGGTTCTTTCTTAGGATTTCCATCTCTGCTTATATTGCCCATCTGTTCTTGCGTGTTGTCTACTTTATCCACTGGAGTACTTAACATATAATAATAATTGTTTTAAATTCCTATTCTAAGAATTCCAGTATCTCTGCCAAGTCTGGTTCTCATGTTTGCTCTGTTTCTTCAAATTGTGTTTTCTGTTGTTGTGTTTTTGACTTTTGGTGTGCCTTGTGATTTTTCTTAATAGCTGGACATGATGTGCTGGTTAAAAGGAATTGCTGTCTTTTAGTGATGTAATAGTAAGGTGTGGCGAGGGGAAGTATCTGTACTGATTAGATCTCAGTCCTTTAGTGAGTCTGTGCTTCTGGACTGTGAACTTGACAAGTGTCTCTCAGTTTTTTCTTCCCCCTGTTTCAGAGGGTACAGGATGGCTCAGTGGGCTGCAGTTGGGTATTTCCCTTCCCAGCTCACTTAGGCTCTGATCATACCCAGCAGGTTAGGCTGTGGTCAACTAGTTTCCCCTGAGGGGAGGCCTCCTTAAGAAGGACAGAGTTCACTTGTGTATTTCAAAATGCTTCCTTTTCCCCTCCCTCTGCCAGAAGGAAGCCCAGGAGATTTTTCTCTGCTATTTGCTTTGGGCATCTGATTGAGCTCCAGGAGGTAAATTTCACAATATTGGGGGGGCCCCCCATGACTGGATCTCCCTGGTGTTCTTAACTCTCAGAGTTATCTGCACTGAGCTGAGACTCCAACATTTCATTAATTACAGTTCAGGCTTTTTTTTTTTTTTTTTTTTTCACCTGAACACTGGTTCCTGCGGCAGCTTCATCTCAAGTCTCTGCTCCCAGGAGCCTCATTCACTGTATTTGCATTTTGCACGTTAGTCTCTCCAATTCTGGGGGCCACAGTTTTCTCTGTGTCCCCCCTCCCCCGCCTTCTGGATCCAAGAATAATTGTTGATTTTTCTATCTGTTCAGCTTGTTACTTGTTGTTAGGAAGGAATGGTGACTTCCAGGCTCCTGGCATGTGGACCAGGAAACTAAAAGTTAGTACACTGAAACTCAAACCTGCTCTTTTGGCTTCTTACCACAAAGTATGATGAAGGCTTACTGAAACACTAATATTTTTTATAACATACCTTAAGCTTACCAAACTCTCTGAGAGCTTGTAGGCTTTATCATTTTATGAGAATACATATGTAGAAATGAAGTCCGTAGTGTTACTATAGTTTTATCTGATAATAACACTGTTTTATTTGAGAAAGCTTTAATCTACAGGTAGAGAATGAGGACAGAAAGCATTGAGTTAGTTTGGGAAACCAGGAAAAGTTAAATTGGTGGATATTATTAAAATGTAATTGATTGGATAACCTCACCTTCAAAATACAGGTTCTTATCACGTATCTGTTGCATACCTTTGATAAAAATTGAAATGATTACATTGTCTGGAAACCTGAACTGTTTAAAAAAAAAAAGAAAAAGCTCCATTGGGGCCTTTAGTTTTGTTTGGTTTTGTCTAAAAAGGCCAAAAAAATGACCTCTTTTGGCTATAAAAGGAGTCACCAGTGTTTTCTGTCCTTGAAGAATGAAATGCAAAAGCAATTTAGGAAATACTTATCAGATGGAAATCTGCAGATGTTTAGCTTCTCAGAAATCTAGAAGTTTTACCAAATTTCATACTGCCTCATCTTTTAAACCAAACTACAACCCACAAGGACTGCAGGACTCAGCATGTACTTACTTTTTAATAACTTCTCATCTCTGTGGCCTAATCCTTGGGATTAATAATAACGGAGATTTCAAGATACCTTGTACAATTCTGGGTGAGATGTTTGCCGTACTCACTGTACTTTGGCCACCCTCATTACAAGTTCATCACACAACTTGTTTAACATGTTTACTTTTTAAACACTTGGAGAATTAACAGGTGGTTGCATGACTGAGATGTTTGTTTTAACAGGCTAAAAAGTGGGAGGTAATTTAGACATACACTATGATGCAATAGGAAAATACCTAATTATTCTATTTTTGGCTCAGCTTTTAGTTTCAGTTAAAACTGTTGATAGCAAGGCTCAACAAGCCTAGCTTGTAGCATAGTACACTTAACAGTGTCTTCATAGGAAGAAACTGGCTCACTAGCCATAATGACAATGCTTTAGTTACTTGTACATGAAACCCTCTATCTGGCTTTAGTGCTAGAACTTAGCAAAAGGTCTCATCTCAGAGTATCTGTCATCAGCTGTTAGAATGTGAATATATACAGAAGGCTCTGAAAGCCCCATAGTTATTTCAGCATGCTCTGGAAGCCAACATAATATTTACTATCTGAACATAGAAGACTCAGATAGTAAAATCCTGAAAACATGACAGCTAATTGTTATTTTGCCTACTACACGCATCCCAATGTGCCAGGATATAGGTTATGATTGGTTCATGGACTGTTCTCATTGAGTAAGTAGAAGGAACGAGGCATTTGGCTGGATTGTTAGTTGTTCATTTGGTTTGGGGTCAAGGGACTACTGTCAGAAGTAAACATGATCAAATAGACAGACTCACGATCAGGAATGGCAAACTCTTTCTGTAAAGAGTCAGGTAGTAAAATACTTCAAGATTTATGAGCCATACAATCTCTGTTGTAACCACTCAACTCTGCTGTTATAGCATGAAAACATTTATAGATAGAACATAACTGAATGAGTATGGCTCTGTTTCAATAAAACTTTATTTACAAAGATAGGTGGTGGGCGGGATTGACCTAAGGGCCATCATTTGTTAACCCCCATTTTGGATCCCAGAAGATATAGTACTGAGCTATATGATTCTGACCTTACAGGAAAAATAGCAATGGTTTTCAGTTAACTAGGCTAGTACATATAACTTTCAATATTCATAGCCAAGACTTCACTACATTTATATATAATGAATTTGTTGTCAGGGGGAAAAAAAGCATTCTTTCCTCACTGGGTTCTTTGGGGGCTAATCTGAATAGTGTATTTAGTTATCACTTACACCCCACTTCCTTCCCAAAATAAATTGGGATAGCTTCTAATAAAAGGCATCTTTAGCTATCAAAAGACATATAAAAATCAAAACCCACAAACAACCTCTGAAAATTCCATATCCACCAGCAAACTCAAGCTGGTAGCTCAACCATATCTGGGACTAAACAGTGCTGGGGACACCTCTCAAGTTTAATACTGATGTGCTCCCTGTTTTATCTTCTCTGGAATAATTTCCTTTCTGGAAAAAAAAAATCCTCTATGTTTTATATTAAGTCTCCTAACAATAGAAGTGTTTGTATCTGTCATTTTTCTTCTAATTGAAGTATAAGCCAAGAACTATTACATCAACTAAGTGGGTGTATGGGAAGGAAAGAGAAAATTATAAGCTAATGAAAACTTTGGTGGGCAAGTGACCTGTTCAGCACAGATCCCAGGGCTCACAGAGCTACATCTCTGCTCTCTGAGGCAAAGGAATGTTAAATTACTTCCATGTTTGACGGTCAGAACACACCTGAGAGGTGGATGGAGGAGGTGGGAATTCTGGCTGAGTGTCAGAGAGGATAACTTTTAGGGGGTGTCAGAATGTGGAAACAAAGCCAGGTAATTGGAAGAACTGCCAACCGGAGTGGTGGCTCCAAAGACAGTTCTGAAATAGGGAAACTGGTCTATGGGAAAACCACGTGTGTACAAATGACTCTGATACAAGGTCCTGATTAATATCAGATTTGAATACTTGGCCAGGTAGCTGCAGAAAATCATATAGAACCTGGGCAGGGGGATCTGCTTAGGCCCCTGGCATTGGGGAGGGATGCCAGACATGCTCATGCGGACCCTGGAATTTAAAGGAAGGAACTACATGGGACCAGGCAAGGACTCACTCCCACATGAAGGTAGAAGAAGCTCACTTACCTGGTAGTTGATTTAAAGACATCAGAGTAGAACCAGAAGTGAGACGGGGCAGAATTAAGGACAAACACCCCATGAGAGAATTTTAAGATATGGTAGTAGCTAATCCTATGATGTACAAGAAATAAATTCTATAATTGGCAACTGGGAAGATGTTCAATATCTGTTTTAAATTTTTTTTTATCTGTTCTATAAATTTAGAAATGTTCTAACCTGTAAGTGGAAAAGAGAAATTAAAAATTTCCTACGTAAGCTGCACTTTCGTCTCTCCTTCATTCTCAATGATAAGGCAAACTGGTATAGTGTTTGGGGGAGGGGTCCATTTGCCAGTGTCTATCAAGGTAATGCACGTGAATACTGTTTGATCCTGCAGCTGGACTTCCATAATTTAGGTTTTTAAAAATGTATACTTTCAAGCTTGTGAAGATATTTGTGCAAGGATAATCGTTATATAAAAACATTGAAATGAATTGCAGAAAAAATGCCATATTCTAGAAGTTTTGTGATTTGAGAACTCCGTATATGGAATTGCAGATCTGGATACACAAGTGTTTCAAGTTAGGCAGGGATAAGTTGTGAACTAGAAAAAGTACATTTCAGCATACAGAGAATGATTCCCTTTCTTTGAAAGTAATAGTGATCATTTGTGTGTGAGGATACGAGGTGTAACAATCAAGTTGGAAAACGCATCCTACCCTGTTTCCCCGAAAATAAGACCGGGTCTTATAGTAATTTTTGCTCCATTTGGGCTTATTTTCAGGGGATGTCTTATTTTTTCATGTACAACAATCTACTTTTATTAAAACAGTCATGTCATCATCTTCTGGAACATTGTCATAACATACTAAATGTGTCCATCTGGCTGAGATCTTAACTGGGGCTTATTTGGGGGGTAGGCCTTGTATTCGGAGAAACACAGTAGTAAAAGTGCCACATACCTCATTGCTGAATATCATTATGGTCACCTTCAAAGTACTCTCCTTGGGAAGCTATGCACTGACACCAGCGCCTAGTCTACCCTTCAAAGCAATTGTGGAACTCTTTTTCTGGAATGGCCATCAGAGCTATCATGGTATTACCCTTGATGTCCTGAATGTCATCAAAATGTCTTCCTTTCAATATTTCCTTTGTCTTTGGGTAAAGAAAGAAGTCATTGGGGGCCAGATCAGGTGAGTAGGGAGGATGTTCCAATACAGTTATTTGTTTACTGGATAAAAACTCCCTCACAGACAGTGCTGTGTGAGCTGCTGCATTGTCGTGATGCAAGAGCCATGAATTGTTGGTGAAAAGTTCAGATCATCTAACTTTTTCACATAGCTTTTTCAGCACTTCCAAATAGTAAACTTGGTTAACTGTTTGTCCGGTTGGTACAAATTCTTAATGAATAATCCCTCTGATATCAAAAAAGGTTAGCAACATTGTTGCAACAAGTTTGCGAACTTAATTATCAGACCTTCATATATGCACAGAAGATCTAGAATCATGCACACAATTTTGCATGGTGGTTATGGCAGGTATACAGATCACAGTGTATGAGAAAACAAGCTGATTCTTACAGTGGGTTATACGAGAATCCCACACTTCACTGTGACAGACCCTGGGGGTAAGGTTGGGGGGCAGAGGGAACTTGAATATGCCTGAGTGCAGCTTGAGAAGAACATAACATTAGAAGTGAAAAGAGGCCTCTCTTTTCCTAACTATACATGAGGTTTACATGTCATCATTACAGATACTTATAGTTGTATGTCTAACTCAGGTATTTCATTTATTCATTAATTTAGCAAGTATGTATTGAGTGCCTGTGGAGTGTGAAACACCATGCGTAGGCTATATAGCCGTGACAAAACACAGGCAGCCCCACGTAGATAGACCCACGGTGTCACCAGGAGGTCACCAGAAGGTCTGTTGTTGAAATGGATGCATGCTCTTGCTCAGTTCAGGGTAACAGCAGTGGGCATTACAATAAAATCAAAGTTTCCTAAATGTGTTTGAGTTTTCTTTTCACATTTGTTTTGTGGTGTGTGTTTTTTTTTCGTTTCAGTCTCTGAGGTATGTGTTTAAATACAGAGTTTTTGATGATGATCAGTGTTTTAAATATGAAACCTTCTACAAAGAGGTTGCCTGGCTGGCCTGTGACAACGATGCACAAAGTGGCTTTGGTTTCTAATTGCATCATGTGTATCAGATTGACACTGTAGCCTCTCACCTTGCACAAGGAAGAATCTCTAAATAAACAATATCTTAATGCAGATAGAGAGAGAGAAAGACACAGATAAATATACATGTAGATCTATATGCACCAGTATGTTGCCACCTATTAACGCAAATATTTATGTGTTCTTCCACAGAAAAAGCAAAGAACAAAAGACCTTTCTGGGGTATTTCATTCCTACAATCCATATGATCACAAGGTAAGAGACGCATGTGATTAGTGTATTGGGTAGAAGTCTTTCTCAATGTATAGCACAATTTTCACCTACATATAGTGATTTTGAATTACACTTACCAGTTCCGTTTATATATCCATTTTAATTTTCAACTGGATCTCTTTAAGACAGCAAATTTGTATTTCTGAACTAAAATTATTATATTTTATTCACATTAAAGTCTAGTTACATATTGCCCCTGAAATCTTAAAGACTGAAATGACAGATTTGGGATTTTTTTTTTTTTTTGGTTGATTTTTTTCTTAGCCAACACTGTAGTGATGGACTTGGTTCTTGAATTGGTAAGGCTAGTTCCAGCTCTTGGTTCTCCATTGCGCCTGATAGAAAGTTATTTTTCTAAATAAAACCCCTAACAAAAAGCTGTGTATAGCATTATATCTGAAATGTCCACTGCCAAAGGTTTTACTACACAGAAGACTAAATTCTGTGGTAACCCCTGTGTATCATCCCATAGCTTTATATGTCCATGGCCAGTCTTGACTCATTTACACCTCATGCTCTCCAGTCCCTGTATTTGAAGAATTCTCAGATCTTTTCATTTATGAGCATTTCACCATGTATTTGTAAGAAATAAGGTCTCTTTTTTTTTTTTTTTAAAAAAAAAAAAAAGGAATGACTGTTTTTAAAGAAAATGCTCAACACCACATCTTCATAGGGAAATATATTACAAGATTTCTGAGAGTTGTGCAAAACTTCTATATCATGTAAGGTTCCAGTAAGACTGTTAATTTGAGGTGATTTCAGAAGCAAACAAAAATTTGCACAGTTGAATTGCTAATGTAAACTTAAATCTTTATCTATGAATTTACAAGGAGACATGTGGTGGGGATTTTTTAACTAGCCAAAATAAGTAGTGTGAAAACTACTTTCCTCAGTTGAGAATGTGAAGATGTCTGGATTCAGGAGGAAAAAATCATGCCAGTTGTTCATAGAAGTTGAACGAATTTGGATAGCTTCTAGTGTTCCTATAGTGACCAACTGACTTAAGCACCAAAAATTAGTAAAAGAAGTGTTTATACTCCATATGACCATGGCAATATATGATACTAAAAATCATGTCATTTGAAGTCACCTTTTTGAAGTTAAATCAATCACTTTGCAGAATACAGCAATTTTTTTGAAAGAGTTGAGAGAGCTAGTAGTGTCTGATAATGCAAACGGAAGGTGCATGCTGATAAGTAATACAACAGCAAAAGGAATGAGATTGGCCAGATTTCTGATGGAAAAGTTGCATTTTTTTAGATGAAGCCATGTAATTAACATAAATGCAACAGTGGCTAAAGTTAACATTTAACAACAACAACAAAAGCCTGTGACAAATCAAAGGTTTTGCTTGACTTGTCTAAATTTTGCCCACTTCTAACATTTTTAAAATCACAGTTAAGGGAAATTCCATTATTCTTTTATTAGAACTCTTAATGGAACTTAGCCATTTGCAGCTTCTACCGGCTTCCTCTTCATATCCTTTGTGGCATTGTATCAAAGTCACCTCAGATTGCTTTGGCTTCCCCTGTGAAGACTTCATTCCTTTACAAATTAGTCATCAGGCAATGAGGAACTGAATATAAATGCTCGATGGAGTTCCTTTTGATCTTTACTTTAAGATTGGTAATAAATTGTAAGTAGCTACACTGCTTGATGAGTGATTTTGAAGCTTCCAAGGTTTGGCATGTTGGCATTCTGTTTTATTCTGTGTGTGAAGTGAGGGAAAAGAGAAACGTTTCCACCCAAGCAGCTCCTGCCCCTTCGAAGCCTCTCCCCATTTTTCCACGCTCCGTCAGGGCGAGTCTGAGTTACTTTTAACCTTGTTTCATGTTGATTAATGTCCACAAAGACTAGAATCCCAGGCACTGAGCAGTGAGCATTCTTTTCTCAATCTCAGAATGTACCTTTCCTGGTAAATAAAATAGTAGAAGGTTGTGAGTCAAATTACATTGTCATTTTAATTAACCAAATAGGTTCAAACAAATTAGTCTTCAAGACAGACAGATTTTAGTTTAAAATGTTTTGGTTAAAGTTGGTTTAAACATCTCATGCTCAGAGAGATGCCTGGGGTTACCTTTAGGTTAAATATATGCATATATCGTAAATGAAAGCTTATATAACAAAATGTAGGCTGACTGGGATTTGCTTTAAGAAAGAATTCAAGGAGAGGAGTGGGTAGGTAGAGTGAAATAAGGTTGGCCATGTGTTGAGGATTATTGAAAATGAATGATGGGTTTGTGGGGGTTCATCATTCTAGTCCGTGTATTTTTTTCTATATGATTGAAATTTTCCGTAACAAAAAAAAGATGTGAAAAGTAAAATAAACTGTGGTCTGCTCCTTGGAGTGAGTGTTACAATGTTTTTTTCCTCTCTAGCTAGATTCCTTTTATTGTTAATGTTTCCCTTGATGTCATTTTTACCGAAGAAGGGATACTCCACATTTCAGTGGATTCATTATGCTGAGTACACTCAGAAATACAACTCCTGTTCTTAAGTTGGCATAATTTCCTGAGGCTTCATCCCAAATTATAGTAGGTCACTTAAATGACAGCCTTGCCTACTAGACACTGCTAAAACAGTTGTAATTACAAAAGGTAGTTCGTAAAACCGTTTTGTTCTCAGGGAATCGGTTATATTTGCTCTTCTTTTCTTTCCCCCCAACCAAGATTGCTCCTGCCTGACCCAGACACAGGAAAGTCACCAGGATAAACAAACTGTGTTGTTTGAGTCAGGCCAGGTGCATTTCTTAATCATGCCCTAAAGCCATTGTTTAGGTTGCAAATGGTCAGTTGATCTTGTCTTAAATGCTGTTGCAAAAAGCAAAGAAAACTTAGAGCAAATGTGTACTCAGAATGAGTATTAAGGAAAATACCTGATCTGATGACAAATTTTGCTGGAGACTGGAAGAATTTCATTTTGGACCGTTATCTCTGGTTCCATGTCCATTTAAAAAAAAAAAATGTTTTTCAGGAGTTCTTATATGATAGACTTACACAGAAAGGCTTTGAAAACCAAAGCTAAATTCCCACTTATTGGTCCTAATGAAAGAGAACATTAGTGAAGGTAATCCAAAGCAGCAGGTAATCTGATTGTATTTTGTACATTATACGCTTTCTTCTGTTGTTTTAATAAATACATAATAAACATAGCTTGTAATTTCTGAAAACACATCATATTAACTACCAGGAAAGGTTCAGGGCCAGAGGCTTTCTAGGTCACAGAAAGCCAACCTAGAATGGAGTTTTTCCTTCGGCTAAGTCAAGGGTAAGTACAGTAGGCTATAATCAGAACACTTTCATTAAAACTATGCAAATTAGCATGTGCTTTCTGTCTTAGGCGTGAAGGAAATATTGCCATGCATGTAAAAGATGTCTCTCTTATTTCCTTCCTTCTTTTCTTTCTTGTTAGATTTTATCAGAATTATGTGTTCAGGGGGATATCTAGGTTTATGACCTAAACACAGATGTCTGTAACCTGCTAATGTAAAAAGCTATTATAAAATATGAAAATGCTTGGAAGGAAAAAGTTACAAAATTCTGTTTAGGTTTATAGTGGTTTTTAACATCTGCAAAGTTGACTAAGTTCCTAAACACACTTAACCTGTATGAATTGATACATACTCAACCATTAAAAGTCAGTCTTTAACAGGTTGTCACTATTAGAGTTTCTGTATTTTGTGAAATGGGCTTCTCATTTTCTTTTAGACTGTTGTTATTTTAATAATTTTCTACGTTTTTAGACATAAATCAGTGGACACACATGAGAAGTAACATTATTGTGTAGCTCCTGTGTTGGTGAAGTAAGCTTTTTCTCATGATGACTAGTGTTATTTTAGTAATTTTTCTACATACATAGACATATATCAGTTGGACTGTAAACAAATTCGTATGTGTCAAAAAAAACAGCTATGTATAAATATTCTTGACATAAGTTAGCATATGAGTAGATAAAAAACAATCCTTAGTGCTTTGCTCAACCAGAGGTCTTTCATGTAGCTATCTCAGCTATCTAAAACACAACTCAGCACCTACAAGTAAGCCAGCCTGGGCCCAGACTGTCAAAATTATTGTTTAATTCTCTCTTCCCACCTCATTACTTCTTCAGTCCCCTCCCCCATCCACAAACAGTCCACTTAAAAAAAAAAAAAAGCTAGTTCTAATAAACAAAGATGCCTGGTTTCCCAAACCACAGTCAACCCTAGCAGCCCAGCCGTTAAATAGAGGGTGGTTATTGCTTCAAGAAGTCAGAGCCCCATTAAGAAGTGGCAGCATACTAAATGAAGGCAAGGCCAACGCCATAAAAACTATAAGTCATTAACAGAGGAACTCTAAAAATGCAGCTACCCATAACCACTTAATTTGGACCCAGGTACCCAAATATCCCCATGCATTTTAGTAGTCTCAGGGTAAAATAATTGGGCCTAAATTACATCAAGAAACAGTTGTTTTGTTTTAAAATAGTAGAGATGTTTATAACCTATTTTTAGAAATATTGATATTTTAAGACTAAATTGTTTATCTTGAGAACTCTCTTAGGAGCACCTGGTTCTTAAAAATGTTCGATAAAGGAAGTATTACTATAGAGAGTGGTTTAATGAAAGAGAAATAGTGAAAGTGGTTGAATGTGTGTTGGTGGTTGGGTAAAAGACACAAAATTTTGTGAGCATAAACGATGAGGAGGGTAGAATCAATATTTCCCCAAATTATTCATTTATAGAATTAGATACTATAAAGGTATTAAGTCCTCAAGAATTATTATAAGATATTTTTATCTTAAACATTACTCTAGGCATAACTTGAGTGAAATAATTATAAGTTACTGGGTCAGTACAGTCCATTTTTAATTGCAGTGTTAAATATGCAGAAATATTGGTATGTGTTTCCATATTCTACAGGTCCTAAGACTATACTGTAAGACCTGTTGTTAATGCAAACATGTCTGGGAATCCATATCTTCTACTCATGTACCGTGAAATATAACAAAAAGTGCAAAATATTTTCTGCAGCTTCATTTGGACAGGAGCATACAGCAAAAATCGATTTCAAAAGTCTTATGGGGAAAAACAATCTTGGTTTCTACCACTATCCTTTCTTTCTTAAGAGACCAACATTCTCTGTGACATCAAGTTTTGTAAATATATATATCATGCCTTCAGAAAAAGGAGCAGTTTCATTTTGGAAATAATGTGTTGATTTACATTTCTCCATTAATCAGATTTGTCTAGTGATTTCAGATAACAAAAGTCACTTTGCCCCGTTCTTTATGTTTGAAGAATAATGGCCATTTGACTCAATCCTGAGGCAGCCACAGGATTGTCAAGCCTTCATTATCCCCTGTGCTTTGAGTAACATAATGTAGCAACAGAGCGCTTTGAGTTGTTCTAGAGAGGGAAGTGGGAATTTGGATTATTGCCTGCTGGCCCCGTTGAGCTTTGAGCTATCTGCTGTCTGGAAATAGCAAATGCCGTTTTTAATGGATCCGGCACTCTACAATAGCCAGATTTTCATGGCACATGCAGATAAAGAAGCAAGTTATTGATTTGGCATGTTTGTGCCATGCTGAAAACAGTTCCCTGCAGCAGATTGTCCAAAGCCATTTGTGCACTTAACTCTATTCCCCATCTTTGGCAAAGACTAAAAACTGTTTAAAAGGTAATTTTAGTGATGTTGCTAAATATCAGGAACAATTGGATCAATGTCTAATTGAGTCCCTTTATTGTTATATTTTCACATGTCATTCTGAAATCATGCTCAGGTTATGGCCTTGAAACACAGGGAAGTGAGCACTTCAGTAAATATTAAACCCATTTGTTGGCCCAGTTGTCTCTACTCTAAAGCCAAATGAATGACTCAGCCTCAAAACACAGGGCATACTAAATAAAGGAGCTCTCTTGATGTAAATGCTGTACTTTCATTTGTTAAAATATCTTCCCTCTCAAGGTGACCATATAATTCTTACAAAAGATGCGGATACAGTTCAGCTATTTGCTGCCTCAACAGCGGGTATCTGTAGCTACCCTTTTGCTTTCTGACCGGTGCCAACCTGATCCAAAAGCATTTTCCTCATTTGTAACACTCCTCAGCTGGTGATTCAGGTTGAGTAGCAGATCATGTTGGAGCCTAACTTTGATACTGTATCTACCGTGTTTTCCAGAAAATGAGACCTAGCTGGAGCATCAGCTCTAATGCATCTTTAGGAGCAAAAATTAATATAAGACACAGTCTTATATTGTATTATATAAGACCGGGTCTTATATTTTATTATATAAGACCGGGTCTTATATTATATTATGTTATGTTATGTTATATTATACCCAGGCTTATATTATATTATATTATATTATATTATATTATATTATATTATATTATATTATTATTATATTATATTAGACCCGGTCTTATATTAAAATAAGACCGGGTCTTATATTCATTTTTGCTCCAAAAGACACATTAGAGCTGATGGTCTAGGTCTTATTTTTGGGGAAACACGGTATGTATTTTTTCTCTTTTTCCTTCTAACATGGCATTGTTCTAAAAATTAGACATATTTTTACATGTTAGTTTAGTGTGTTACTGTAACTGCAGGGATAGGTGGTATTGGAAGTATGTGTAAATGGCAGAGATTTTAATGTTGTTAAAGTGATATACCCAGGGACCGTAGATGCCCGAATTCTCTGCCAGTTATCCTGAGGACTGACAAAGAGAATTGAATCTGAGTGGATTATTATTATTATTATTAAACTATTCAAAGTACACCACATAACGGACACTATCCTCAAAGCTTAACATGCACACATAACTAACAAATTTATCTTTATACCAACCCTGTAAGATGAGTACTCTTATTATCCCCTATTTTACAGATGAAGAAATTGAGGCATGGAGAGATAAGGTCAAGGTCACACAGCTCACAAGTTACAGAGCTGTTTGGCTGCAGAGTCCATGCCTATCACCCCTATGCCACAAGTACCATAGCTGAAAATCCACAGTGTAAGACACTCTAATAAAAGGTGGATTGACAAACAGCTCAAGGTCAAGGTTGAAGTGGGCCTTCTTACCCTACTTCTGTCTGCCTGACTCCAAATCTAAATCTAAGTAGGTAAGCTTTATGTGGAAATAGAGGTGTGAGAAGCAGTAAGGAGAGACAGAGGACAGATGTAGACAGGGGAGGAGCATTGAGGATTCCATTGAATGGTCTCTCTGTAAAGCAGAAATAAAGCAGCCAAGCTTATCCTAAAAACCCCCACTCCCACCTCCACTCTTCCCTGCCTGATTAATGCACCATCCGCCTGGGGCAAAGGAAAGTGGATTTAAGCTGGACTTCAGAGCTGATATGATCAGAGACTAACATTGCCAGGAACTCTGTTTCTAATAGAGCCCCGTCTCACACGCTTGGCTCCCCGAATCCCCTCTGTGGAGGTGAGGGTGGGGCAGGTTGGCAGCACAGTGGTTCTAGCCAAAGGACTGGAATTCTTTCGGACCAACACAACGGGATGTCCAAGCCAGAGCAACAGGGTGAGTCACAGCATAAAAGCCTGAAGCACTGAGAAAGCCTGAGGAGAGAATCAGCTGAGGTCATGATACGTGCAGCTGGGATAATGGCAACAGACAAGTTAGAAACAGGCAGAATGCTGTCCTGTACCATTTATCAGGACACCAGCTAGCATTTGGGACTGCCTTCTGTGGGCAGGTGGGGTCATGACGCAGAAGATGGACCGTTTCCCGGGTCGCTGCTGAAGAAGGCCCTCTCCCCCTACCACCCCACCCAAGCACTCCCAGGAATGTTAGCGATAGGGAAAAAGCAAAGCTCATGATCAGATCCTTTGCTAACATTCAGTATAAAAGCATTGATTAAAAAGACAATCAAAGGAAGATCTACAGAGGTATAGCAGTTACTGTATTTGCAAATGATTTATCAAGTAGAAAAATACCTGTTGCTGCTGTCATTGGTTATACGCTGCCTCTGTGAAGTTCACTAGCGTGAGGAAGAACGAGGAGTTGGGGACAAGGAACTGCATTGTACGTACCAAGAGCAGAGGATGTGTCTGTACCACCCATCCCTGGGCAGCTTGTCTCCCACTCTCACCAGCCACCCCACTGCTTATCTTCTGTCATCAGTCTTTGCACCCAGGTAAAATGCATCACCGTTCTCGCAGCCTGCCCCAACGCTCTTTTTGTGTCTCACCACCAGGGTGCACTACCCCTTACCAACCTTTCCCATCCCCATTGGGACAACAGACTTGGCTGGGACACAATCCACTTGATAGGTTAGGGTTGCCGGAGTTAGCAAATAAAAATACAGGACACCCAGTTAAATTTGAATTTCAGATAAACAATGAGTATTTTTTATTAGTATATAAGTATGTCCCATACAATATCTGTGACATGTTTATACTAAAATTTTATTCATTTATCTCAAATTCATGTGTAACTGGGTGTATTACTATTATCTGGCAACCCTAGTTGCATGTCATTACAGATTTCACTTTGGCAAACTGAGATAGAAAGATGAGAAGGAAAACAACTGAAAAGGAGAGAAATAAAACGTTATTTTAAAACCTCCCCTGTATGTAGTGTGAAGGATCTGAGAAACTTGGTTCTGTTCCTCATGCCATCCTTATATAGTGTGCCTGGTCTCCCGGTCAAAGGCTGACCCTTGTGTCAGATAGAGTATTAAAACATTGCGTATTTTAGCTCAGAAGATAATACAACTTACTCATTTGATTTTGGTTCTCTAAAATCTTAGGACAGCATTTTACCCTGAGAAATCTGTCTGGAAAATTGCTTGCTTTGAAGGCACACAGAAGTTACATTTAAAAGTGTCCATACCTTATTTTCAAGGAAGAAGAATATTCCCCCTGAAAAGCATCCTTTGTTTCTCAGCAATGCCTTTTCAGTACAATGAATGACTTCTTGGTAGCTAAGGTGATTTTCATGGAGCTGTCCTGAGAAACAGTGATGGTGGCGGTGCTTAGAACACGGAATGTAGGTTGGCATGCAGTAGAGAAAGGAGGAAGCTGGTATTGCTGTGCTCTTCTGTAGCTCTGCTGCTCAAGTTTGCAGACTGCCGAGAGCCCTGTGATTGGTGGAGTGTGAGTTGATGCTGATTGTGGGATGGGCTCAGAGGCCTGGCCTATATCTTCCTCAGCACAAGACTCATGGCCCCTGCAAGGCCCCAGTCTCTGCCCTTCTCGTCTCCTGTGATGACCAACCTTTGGTACAGATGCTGACTTGTGCAATTTCCAGAATTCTGTTGACAAAGAAGAGTGAAATGAAAGTATTTCCATGGGCCTGTAACTCATTCTCTCTAGGGTTTTTGTGCAAGAATAAGAAGATGTGATTACAGTTAGCATCTCTGGTGCTTTTCTAATGTGTCCATTCACACTCTTCTCTTGAAGTGGGAAAACTAGAGAGTTTAGCATGTGGGGAGAAAATAAGTTAACCAGCTTCTGCTAACGATTGTTGATATTTTCCATTATTCAGCACTCTATCTTTGGGTGCCTTTCAGAATTCCAGAGATATTTTAAATCCACGTGTGTCAAATAAAAATAAAGGAGTTTTCAAAACTCAAGTTCTTTTTAATTGGACTCCATTATATGGAAGACACATGGGTAAGAAAGGAGACTATTTCATTTTTAATTACTGCAAAGTAAAATAATCCAGCTGCTATGCATAAAACAGAAATCTCTAATTCAATTTAGATGTTTTTTGGACAAGGATAATTTTAAAGCTGCTTGTTTATCTTCGTTCCTCACTTTTTATTTCTTATCAACACTCGCTTTTTTCTAATTTAATTTAAAACAAAGTTTTAAATTGATATAATTAAGGTTTTTTGGTTTGCTCTCTCCCTCAGCCATGGGGGCCCCTTCCTTTCTATGATGTTTTTTTTCAGTTTGTCTCTCAATGCCAGCTGATTAGCTTCTCCTATTTTTTTTTTGTTTTGTACTCATATTTATTGCTATTCCACATACTTTTGCATTTCTCCACTTAATTTCTTAGATGTTCTTGCTTGTTACCCTCCATTATGTTCCTGCTTAGGGATGTAACTCTTCGGATCTTCAACATGGTAGATTCTGGTACTTGATTTCCCTTCCTTTGGAGATAGTAATATGAAATCAGCACTGGATTCATCCATTCTCCCTAATCTTAAACTACAGAGCTGGGACGTCCCTTAGACACGTATCCCCATCGCCTGCCCCCATTCCACCTCTACTGTACAGGTGAGGAAGAGGCCGCCTTGTCTTGCTGAAACCCAGATTAATTTCACCTTCTCTGCATCTTTTCTGATGCACACAGAGAATTGTTTCCGTGCCACCAAAATGACCTGCATGTCTTTATTATCTGACTCATCATACTCTTAGAATTCAGTTCCATCTAGGGAACACACACAATAACGAGGATACAATGCTTATAACCCATGAGGCAGTAGGGCAAGATGGCAACAAATATTGCATTATAATTATTTTGCTCTGGTATATACTTATTATTGACATAACTATTCCACCCTACTACACTGTGGATGTCTTTAGGACAGGGGTCCTATCTCACTTGTCTTTTTCTTCCCCTCCAGGAAAAAGACCCTGAATTATGGACTAGAATGTGTTGTATATATGAAGTGTATTTTATTTTTCTTTTGATCTACATACCATAACTATAAAAAGCACTTACCCATCATCCCACAGCAGGTGCAGGATAAAAGTTCTGTCTTTCAATTCCTAATTTGGGGCTCTGTCCATGTCACATAGTTGGCATGTTCTGGTAGCGATAACCACAGCTATGAGAGCAGGTACTAAGTATGTTCTCTGTTTTTAATTATCAAATAGGTAATACTTGCACTTTACACCATCTTCAAAAAAGTCTCCTTCCTAACCCTGTATTGTAGACCCATGTTCTGCTTTCCAGAGGCAACCACTGTTTCTGTTTTTCTGTGTATACTGCTAAAGCTATTTTTTGCATAATCAAACACATACCTACATATGTGTTCTTATATAGATATGGGTATGCTTTTTTATTCAAACATTAGCATACTAAGAATTATCTGTTTCTTTTTCACTTTATAGTATGTCTTGAAGATAATATCAATTGGGACATAAAGAGCTGCCTTGTTCCTTTGGTTTTAAATAGATGTGTATGTTCTATACCAGATCTTTACCATCTTTATTTAACTAGACTCTTATTGCTAGGTCTTTGGGTGGCTTCTGAGCTTTGGATCTTAGAGGCAGTGCTGCAGTGTATCTATCATCTCACAAACATGCCATTTCATGCATGTATAGATACTAGCTTGGTGGTACATTTCTCGAAGTGGGATGGCCGGGTCACAGGTGCGTGCATTTCGATCGTAATCGGAATTGACCGATACCCGCTAAACAAGATATTCCAACGGATACTCCCATCGATGGGGTAAAACAGTGCTTGCTCCTCCACACCCTCCCCCACACACTGTATCAACTGACTTTCAAAATCCTTTCCTGTGAGGGAAAACATGGTATCTTATTATACAGAGGGTGCCAAAAGAATGTATGCACATTTTAAGAAAGGAAAAAACTGTATTCAAATGGTAATACTCAATAGATACTGATAACAAAAGATGAATACAAGTCATGTGTATACGGTTTTTTTGGCACCCCCGGTAGTTTTAATTTCTATTTCTTTTTTCAGTGTAGCCACTCAGTTGTTAGAAATAGCCACAAAGATAGAATAATTTGGTCTTTGATTTTATGTAGCTACCTCCACATTCAAAACTTGAAGTTGACTCCTACACATATGAGCTGTGTGACCTTGCCGAGATACTTAACGTTTTCTTTACCTCTGTTTCTGCCTCCGTAAAGTAAGAAGAATAATACTGTATGTATTTCATAGACTCTAAAACACTGTTAAGACTTGCTGTTAATTAAAATGACACTGCCCATTATAATGTTGAGACATCATTGATTAGAAGATATATCTCAAATTGAAAGATGCTAAAATTATAAAGAAGAAATGTACATTTTAGAATTAATGAAATTTACTAGTACCTGTCTTATAGGAGTATCGTAAGAGTAAAATGGAGAACATCTGGAATGGCTCCCAGCACGCAGTAAGTGCTCAGTAAATGTCTGTGACTATTCTTGCTGTAAAATGATAGTTACTAGAAAGACAGCTCCACCACTAGTATTCAGCACATAGTACATTCTCAATTAATAACAGTTGCTATTACTGTTATTAATGTAAAATTATGGTTATTAGAATGGAAGCAGGGATTTTGTCTGTTTTGTTTAACTCTGTTTCTCCAACACTTAAAACAGTGCTTGGCCTATGGGAGGTGCTCTATAAATGTTAGTTGATTCGAGAAGTTCATCTACTTCCTCTTCTAAAACTTCAGCCAAGGTATA
Source organism: Rhinolophus sinicus (assembly GCF_036562045.2). Taxonomy (NCBI): domain Eukaryota; kingdom Metazoa; phylum Chordata; class Mammalia; order Chiroptera; family Rhinolophidae; genus Rhinolophus; species Rhinolophus sinicus. Next base: position 58,877,977 of record NC_133756.1, on the reverse strand, counting down.
CGTAGAAATCTTAATTTTTCCTGAGTAGCAGATGCAGTGGTGTGCATCTTAGGGTTCTGTGGTCTTTACTCTCCTCTCCTCATCCCCATACTCACCAAAACTTCTAGACCTTATCACAAACCGCATGGTTTCATTTTTATTATAAAATAACTGAGCCCTATAGAGCTCAGTGTAAACATTTAAAAACCTTTATTTATGAACCCAAAAACTTTGAATACAAAGGAATCTTCAGAATATTGTTGGTATATTTTTTTCTCTCCTAAACACTAGTAGTCAAAAAGTGTGTTTCATGTCATCTATACAGGATCCTAACAAGAATTTTATAAGATTTGTGTAAGTCCTACATTTTAGCGTTTTGCATTTGTAAACTACAATATACTGGTTTTACAACTGATCTAGTCTTGAACTCTTGTTATGCAGTATACCCACTACAGAAAGAAGAAAGGAATAAAACCTTTTATTTTGAATGTGCCGTAATTTTTTTTAACTGAACATGAGCTCTCATGAGAAGTCTTTCCTTCTTCTTCCTGGCTATAAGGATGTGGACTACAGGAAAGTCTTCATATTCCTATCCTTTATACCGTGCTCTTCGAATTTTAGTATTTTTCACTTAAGCTGCTTGACTCTATAGACTTTGCTTTATTTGACTTGGTGATAGGTATGTGAATGGTCTGTACAGCATAGGTCTCTCTCTCTCTGTTTTGAGTCTTTGAGGATTTAAAAGGTAATACTGATTTAGTGTCTTGAAAAAGAGGGCTTTCAGTATGTGTTTTTAATAAATATCTGTATGTATATATGTGTGTGTGTGTGTGTGTGTGTGTGTGTGTGTGTGTGTGTGTATATGTAGGTGAATGGATGGAAGCAAGAAAGGGTGGGCGGTGTAGGTGGATTGATGGATAGATGGATAGATAGATAGATAGATAGATAGGTAGATAGGTAGATAGATAGATAGATAGATAGATAGATAGATAGATAGATAGATACATAGATACATAGATACATAGATACATAGATACATAGATACATAGATACATAGATACATAGATAGACAGACAGACAGACAGACAGACAGACAGACAGAAAGACAGAAAGAAAGAAAGAAAGAAAGAAAGAAAGAAAGAAAGAAAGAAAGAAAGAAAGAAAGAAAGAAAGAAAGAAAGAAAGAAAGAAATGCATGTTGTGCCTAAGATACAAAGTCTGGCTAATATCAAGATTTGCTGGGATAACTTAATTCTTCACAGATACCCATGTTTTCTGGCTAATATTACTTTTCCCATCTTATAAGTGGCCTTAAAATTCTTTGAATAGCTTCAAGTGTACTGGAAAATTAATTTATTTGATAGTGCTTGAGTCCGAGTCTTGTTGAAAACTCAACCTATCTGTTGAACCAGTACAGCATGTCCCTGCCCTCGGCCCTCTTGAGGAAGGAACTGAAGCACACTGGCTCTGTACAAGCATCTCAGTGTGGATGAAGGTCACTGCCACGTGCTATAAAAGTCCACTTTTATCACAGACCCGTTTGTTGACATGTTTATCTGACTTTACAGTCACTCACCTTGTACTTACTTGAAGACGATAAGGTCAGCACCTGAAAGTTTGCTACAAAAAATTGAGGCAAACCTAATATCTCCTACTGAAATCCTCTCATAGTCTGCAGGACGGTTTAGAACAACAGGTTAAAATTGCTGTCGAGCTATGACTAAATTAGTGCCCCAGAAGGTCAGCAGCTGCTGTCACTTTAGGTCTGATTAGTGATTCAACATTCCCCTTTCGTATTTGATGGGTTTAAACATTCACCAGTTTTCACTTCAGTTGTAACTTGCAAATGTACTAATTTCTAAATCAAGACAAATGGTCTTAACTCATGGATGAAAAATCTTTCTCAAATTGAGTATTCATAATAAATTTTGAATATGTGACAGACATGTATTTTAAAAGTTCCCTGAAGGATTGCAAAATCCTTATCTAAGTGTATAATTTCATAACATTTGGGTAATAGGTTCATAACATAACGTAAGTATGTTAGTGTATTGCTCTCTACCACGGTTTCTTCTCACCTCCCTGGCCTCACCCTCCATGCTTCTCCTGATTGGTCTTTTTGACATTGCTGTTCCCCATTCACGATAGTATTCTGTTCCTTCAACACCCATGACTGCTCTCATGCATCCCAAACATACATGCAGCTGGCTCCAGGGCATTTCCTTTCGGGTGGGATCTCAACCCTACTATATACAAGACTGAACTCATCTTCTCTCTCTGCTTCACACCCCTCCAACCCGCAACACATACGCTCTGTGTTTGCTACCTGGATGAATAGTAACACACCTTTCCAGCTACTGAGCCACAAACCACAATGTCATCCTGGACTCCTCCCTCTCTCTTTCCCCACTACTTTTGATTGGTCACATTTTTCTAACTCTACTCTTGTACTCCTGTAGTTTATCTAGACTTGACCTCATCATGTACATTGCAGTTGCTTTTGTGCAGGCCCTTGGCAGTTCTCTCCTGGATTTCTTCATCTGTCTCAACACTGATTTCCCTATTTTCATTCCTACCATCCTCCCAAACCTCAATCCATTCTTTCACTGCTTTGATGGGGATATTTATAAAACACAGTTCAGACTGTGCTAATCCCCTGTGTAAAACGTTTCCACAGCCCTCGGTCACTTACAGAGTAAAGTCCCAGCGTTATATGTAAGGTCCTCATGGCCTGAGTGCCTTCTCTTTCCCCTTGTACTCCAGCCCTACCGATTTACGTTCCATCCCCAATGATTCCACACTCTCTCTGTGCTCCCTATCTGTGTACAGCCTGTTTTCTGTTTCTAGAAGCTACTGTCATCTCATTCACCCATTTCATCTTTCCTATGAGATCTCAAAGGCAATCTTCCTTCTGGGAAGCCCTCCCTGCCTTCCTCTACTCCCCACCTCTCCAGGCTTAGGTGTCCCTTTACGGGGCTCCCCCAACCTCATTGTCTTTCTGTCTCCCTAGATGATCCTGGACGTTTTGAGGACAGGGATTGTGTCGGTAAGGATGGGGACAGGTCTGTAACCCTGAGTACTCGTGCAGTGGCTGACACATGGTAGATGCTCAATAAAACTTAACTTAAGGAACAAACATGATTTTTTTAAAGCTCTGACTGTCTCTTGTGCAGGGACTCTTGAACATGTATCTCTGAAGCATCTTCTGTATTCCATGCACACACAGAAAATTAAAAAGCTTGTGTGGACAAGCACTGGTTCCACGGGATTTCTATATTTCATGTTTAATATGCATCTTTTCTATTCCCAGCTATGTTACGCTCATATAAAATTCAGACGAATGATTGGAAAGCAGGGTTTGCTTTCTTTTGCAGCTGCATAAAGAGTTTTGCAGCTGCATACAATCTCCTCATAGTGGAGAGATGCCCCTTCTGTACCAGAGGTTCACAAACTTGGCACATTAGAATTACCTGGGGTGCTTTACCATATACCGATGCTCAAGTCCCACATGTCTGCACAACTTGTGTGTATGTGTTGTATTGTTTCCAAATGTTCTAAGTGAACAAATCATGTTAATTGGCTTCATGATAAAGTTATGCATTTCCTTCTCAGCTGAGCCCTCAACCCTAATCCTTTTTTGCATCTGCTGTCGGCTCCTTTTCCCATTTTCCTGACTCTTATCCTAAACCTTTACCATTTTCCTTAGTCGTCCTCGTCCCTCACCCCTACCTGTATTGCGTGCATGTACATACACACTCAGACACACTGCCCCCTCACGAATTGGTCTACTTATATTGCTCAAACGGCAGACCTGAGTACACCATTTTCAATTTCTGGTTTTACCCATATTGTACTTACTCTGATAATGTGACATATCCCTAAGGATCTTAATTGACTTATTAGATATTTTATTTAGGACTATGTTGTGAATAACCCAACTCATGCTGGCTTAAAAAGACAGTTTATATTTATAAGTTACTGGCCTCCTTAATTGGACTCTCAAGGCAGATTCTCCCTTAAGCAATGCTTCGTTCAGGACTCCACTGGCATCACCAGTGGCAGCCTTTGCTGTGTCACTTGGCAATCTTTGATATATTCCTCAGGCTCACCGCCTTGGGTTAGCAACGTGGCTGCCGCAGGCCTCCTCCTCAGACTATACAATAACAAAGAAGAGAGAAGCCCACTGTCCTGGAAAATCCATCTAAAGTTCCTTCAAACCTGATTGATTAATGTGTTGATTGACATAAGCCAGTCAGGTTTCTCACCCCACATGCTGGTGGTGCAGGTAACCCGCTCAGACCACATGGCTACAGTGAGGGGTGAAGGGCTGGTGAAGTCCCCAAGGCGTAAAGAATGAATGCAGAAAAGACGTACAACCAATGTTCACAATAATGCAGATTATAAAAATATTATGTGTCTATTGGGTTTCATCAACATTTGAGCAATACTGTATATATTTAATTTGAAGTGTTATATATGTAATATATAGTAAAATTGCTGAGTCATGTTGGAACTTGAATTTCTAGTGACGTGAACACAGAAAAAGTAGTTATGTTCTATTTCTATAAGCAATATAAGAATTCACTCTGTCATTGAATTTCTGAGTGTTTTTTTTTTACAAACAATAAAACTTAACTCCACTAAATATTAGAAATATGCTATAATAGAGTCTGAAGAACTGACTTCAAATCAATATTGTGTCACTTGACTTTGGATAAGTTATTTTCTCTGATCACCAATTTTTTCATCTGTTAGATGCAGATATAAATAATACCTGTCTTATCTCACAGAGTCATTGTATCAAATGAGAAAATATGTGTTAAGACATATAATAAAAGTCAGAGTTAATTTTTTTTCCCACTACCTCACCAGGTTGAGTTTACCTGGCCAAAGAAAATATTATTATAATTAAAATGTACTTCTGTTTTACTGATACATTGCCTTTATTACTTAAAACATGTTTCATTTTTATTTTTGTTTTTGTCTAAAGCCTCAGAGTGGCTTATATGAAAAGTGCATAATAAGATGTTTTAGGACAAAATAAGAAGGGCTGTGTTGTTCACTCCCCAAATCTGAGTCATTGCTGCAGTTGAGAATAAAAGCCTGCTGTGCTCCTGGGAAGCAGAGGCAAACAAATAAACAGCTAAATGCACAGCTCTCATTTTGTAATAACGGAAAGTATATCATTCAGAGGACTGACAACCTTTTCTTAAGGCAAATCTCTAAATAGAATATATCCCATTAATCTTTCTATTAGGGGCACTGGACAGCATAATGGACCATTGTACCATAAAATTTATAAAACCCAATAAGCTTTGCAACTATTTTGGACAGTTTTCAGTAGAGAAGCACTCTAGCCTGGGTTTTAATGTCATTTTTCAGTTGTGTAATGTAGGCGATTTGCTTAACTTCTCTGAGCTCAGCTTTCTCATGTCTAAAATGGAGATTTAAAAAATAGTACCTACTTCACAGGGTTATTATAAGGAGTAAGAAAGAGAATGTGTGTCGAAAAGATCGGTGCAGTGCTCTGAATGAGTAAGGGCTTACTAAATGTTTGTTCTTGTTACTATCAATTCCGTCAGTAAACATTTATAATTAGATATCTGCCAAAGAATATTACCGTGTTCCCCCGAAAATAAGACCTAGCCAGACCATCAGCTCTAATGCATCTTTTGGAGCAAAAATTAATATAAGACCCAGTATTATATTATATTATATTATATTATATTATATTATATTATATTATATTATACCCGGTCTTATTTTATAATAAAATTTTATAATAAAATAAGACCGGGTCTTATATTAATTTTTGCTCCAAAAGATGCATTAGAGCTGATGGTCTGGCTACGTCTTATTTTCAGGGAAACATAGTAGCAGTGAGGCAATTTTATTGTGATTAAAATATGCATGTAATTGAATACTAGAAAATATTGCCAAGGTCCTTCAAATAGATAAAAATCGAACCAGCTGAAAATCTAAAGGAGAAAAATGAAAATGTTCTGGTTTTCTGAGTTGATTAAATTGTTCTTTTTTTTTTTTTTTTTTTTTTTTTTTTAAACAAGTCATTTTAGAATAGCACTGAGGCACTCCAAGGTTTCGTAACAGTGAAAAGTCTGTGATGGGAAGGGTCATAAAGCTAACTAACATGTGTGACCCCAAAGGAGACCTTACAATTCACACTTTCACTAACAGTCCCTGCACCTTGGAATTCTGCTTAGATGTGTGTAGACTCATCAGCATAGTTGATGGGATCTAATCATTCCCTTAAGTAAACAGTGTTGTCCTACAGGAAATTATCTTTAAATTCTAACTCTAGTTTACTCAGAGGAAAAAAAGAGAATAATTACACGGGTAACTCTAGGTGTGACCCAAACTCAGATTACTTAGAATATTTTACGTGCTAATAAATTGGTGATAGATGGGTTTTTATGGTTGTCCCTTACCTAGTCAAAGTATTAGGGTATATATTTAGAATCATTAAGTGGGGGTAATTGTAAGATCAGCTTAATTCAGTCCCTTCTTTTTTCTTTCTTTTTAATTTAGATATGGAAACCTAGGTCCACAGGGGTTAAATTTCACAGGCAGTTGGCTAAATTAATAAAAGTATACTTTGAAATCAGATTTGCTGAGTCTGATAGGCCTTTCACTTTACCACAAGATGTGGGTTTTTTTTGTTTTGTTTTGTTTTTGGTGGGGGTTCATTATTTAATTTTGTGTAGCTATTGTTGATTTTGAATATTTGCATTCTACAAAATATGAACTTTTTTTATTTCCAGTTATTCTGGCATTCAAAACTCTAGTACGCTCCACATTTGAGTGCACTGGACTTAACAGTTTCAGCCCCTCAGATTGATGGGAACTTGATTTGCTCAACTAAATGTGAATTTCCAGATTACTTCGTAGCTTTCATCAGAGGCCATGCATTCAGATCACGGAAGTTGCAGTGATACAGCATAACACTCCTACTGCTCTTGGGTTATATAGCCCTGCTGTGCGTTTCTAGAAAAGAAAGCAACTGTAGCTTGCCCTTCTTCCTTCTCTGTTGGTAGAAAGCCATAAAATTGGCCAGGCTGGTAGTAGTTCTTTGCTCCCTGACAGACATCTCCATAGCCAGCATCGAAGGAGCACCGTAGCGAGGGTTGGGAAAACAAAGTGGTGAGAGGAAAGTAAGGCAGAAGTCTCCAGTGCCAGGACAAAGCTGCCAGGTAGAAGTGAATTTGATTTCTTTTTTGTCAGCAATACTGTAAACCCTCTTACCCCTGGTTTTCCGTCTCCACAAGTGGCCGAAGTGGAACTAAAAGACATATGTTCCAAAGACTAACTAATGACACTGGCTAGTGTTTATGATATACCAAAGTTCAAAAGGCAGTTACGAAACAGTGCATTCAATACAATGCCAGTATTATGTATCTGTGTTTCTGAATTGTCTACCTTTTATATAATACGATTTCTATGAGGATTAAAAGTAGTTAATATTACTTTCTTTTTAAAAGACTGTGACTGGGCCAGAGAAAATTTGAATGCCTCTGGATTTTTAAAAATCTGGTTGGATTTTTTTATTTATTTATTTTCTGTATTGTCTGCTTTAAATGTACAAGTAAACATCACTATGAATTTTAGAAATACTAATTCTTCATGACACATACTGCCTTATTGTGTGTTTATCTCAGTTACATCTAGTTCTAGAAAGATTTAGTTTCTGTGTCAGTTTAGTTTCCACTTTCTTGTTGGACCATTTGTGGTTGGATTATGTGGTCTTGTATGTTTTGATCACAACTTTTCTTTCATACAGTGCATCTTCATTGCTTTGGTGTGGTCCATATCATTATGTGTTTGTCAGAAAAGTCACCCTAAACGAGTCAACAGCAACTTGATGCTAACCACCCAATGCTCAAGTTTTAGTAGAAGTAAAACAGAGATACATTTCATGGGAGGGAGTTACTGAGATAGTTGTCATTTAACATTCCTGACACTGGGGGGAAGAAACCATAAAAACTAGATGACTACTCTAAAATGTTATTGCTTAGTTCAGAGCATTCAGTTATTTATGTTAAATTTTCACTGATTTGAAGTAGTTTCAAGGGAGACCTGAAACTGTGTTAATCATGTAACATTAGTTATTCATTGAGCTTGCAAAATAGAGTCATAATGTCTGCAAGGTCGGACTTATTTATTTTTAAATATTTTAAAGGAATATAGTTCATTACTTTCAAGTAATTAGACAAATTCAGCATTCCAAGGAGGAGTACTCTGTGATACTTTTTATGAGTAGATAAGAAGGATATATTTTCTAAGATACCAGTAAGACTTTTGAAAAGAAATGTAATTATTTAACCACTGAAAAATTCTTAACCTCCCTGGTAATTAACAGAATACAAATTTAAATTGCAATAAAGTGTTATTTTCACGTATAAAATTTCTAAAGATTTTTTTTAAATTGAGACTACTGAGTGTTGGATGACAATATAAATATTAGAAAGAAGCTTAAAGTTAGTGTCAATAAGCTCAGCAGTTCAGCTTCTGAAAATCAATTCTAAGGAAATAATCTTAAAGACAGAAATACCACTTTTCACAAAAATGTTCACTGTATTATTACTAATAATGGGAGAGAGGAAAACCTGAAATGTTCACCAGTAAAGAAATTAATTATATAAGTAAATCATAGTATATATGTGTAGTAGAAAAATACCCAACTGATAAGTATTATTTACATATAATTTATAACAACATGGAAATGCTCATATTATAAGGGCAAAGATGGTAACAAAATTTTGCATAAGTTAGGATGTAGGTCGATTTTAAAACAACATAATAATGAAGATAGAAGGAAATACTAAAATTTTAAAAACGCTCTTAAGCTCAATCACTCTACTTAGTCTTATTTATAGTAATATGCATAGCTATTCCTTTTTTCATTATTGCTACAAAAGTAAAAGTAGGCTATTCTGTTCCCAAATTATCTCACATGTCAAGTTATGAGGGTCATAATATAATTTTTATCTTAAAGCAGAAATACCTTTAGATAACACATTTAGGTTTTCCAAATATTTTCATTTCCATTGGCTTTTATATTTGTGGTTTTTAATGTATTATTTAAGTATCTCACTTGGCTGCATAACTCTTCTGGAAGAAGTTTGTATTGCCTGGAATTTTCTCCTTGCCTACACATCTGTCTATCTCCCAAAATGCCATGGAATTAGAATTCCAAAATGATATTCCAGTGGCTGTTAGACATCAGAACCTATATATTTGTTTTAAATTTTTTTGAGGTTCTATAGCCTATATGGATTATTTAACATTTTCTAAGCACACATGATCCATTTACAAAGACAAAGCACCTTGTGTTTCTATAGTTATTTTTATGTAAAGCTATTAAAGGAACAGGAAACGTTTTTTCGACCACCTTTCTCCCTACAGCTGCCCCAAAAATAGTCATTAGTATTAAACATAACAGACTAAAATTGTTTCCCATGGATCTGTGGAGAAAGGCTGCAAAGTAACAATAAAGCATTTGGGGTTATTTATAATAAAGCCTGTGCAAGAGAAACAAGATGCCAACTCACGTGTCAGGCAGACAGTGGCAGCTGCTTTGTTACTACGTGGCACTGTCCCATCCTAAATCAAATGGGAAATGGGTACTGTTTGACAGATACTGTCATCATTATTAACAGTGCAAACATTATTAAAATAATTAAAAAGCTTCTAATTCTTTTTTTTCTTTTTCTTTAATCTTAAGAACTGGCTGTTTGGTTTGTTCAGGCTTTCCCAGCTCTGTTGTTCAGGGCTCCAGCCATGAGTGTTCCTGCGCCAGATTTTTTATCTAGCCAAGTCTGAGCTACGACTTTTTATCCCGTTGGGACAGTGCAGCTATGTTCTTGGCGTTTTCTGCCTATTACCAGTTAGGGTCTGTGAACAGAATCTCCATTTGTGAGAACCTCATTGTGGATAGCACGCAGTGGTCTTTTCATTTTGATTGATGGTTCTGGTTCTGCACCATCTGGCTTCTGATAGGCTGCATTAATCATATCCTGAACTAAGAAAGTGTAGACATGTCTGTTTAATATGTACCCATACATAATGTAACATTAGTTATTCATTCAGCTTGCAGAACAGAATCATAATGTATGCAAGGTCTTTATATAGTAAAACATAAATATTAATATACGACCCATTAATGCTGCTTTTACTTGTACTAAGCTCCCCCTAGTACATTTGTTTATGAAGATTAAGGTATTAAGAGAAAGAAGACCATGTGCACATTTGCATGAACATATACAGTTTTGCTGATGTCTCAGATGCATCTAGAGTGATGTATGTCTGCAATGCTTATCTTACCCATATTTACTTTATATCACTCTCTAATTGCCTCTTAAAATACAGGTTATATGCAAGCTGCAACACACTCACTTTTTCTCATGTGAATTATTTGCATCAAATGTAGGTCATTCATTTGCTGGGTTCTCTGGGGGTGCATGTAGCCCTGCTCTTTTGTGCTGTCTGAGGGCCCACTTTTGACACACTCTGTCCCCTGCTGTGTAATAATGTCCAGAAAAGAAAAGGAGAGGCCAGGAGAGGCAGGATAGGAATTCACAAGTCAAACAAAGTTTGCTCCAGATTTAGGACCATCATACTTATTAGTAGCTTAGATTTGGTTTTAGAAATTTGCTAGGACCTTTCCCAGTTAAGAGAGATTTGGTGTGCATTAATCATAGTCCTTTCAGTATCTGGAGGAGGGAGGGTAAGGGGATTTACGTTCTCCTGGGAAGTTACCTGGTACAAAATTGCTAGAGCATATTTCTTCAGGTAGCAAATTAAAACCATAAGTTCATGAAACATATTTTATGCTTTATTAATTAGGTTTTGTCATAACAGCACATTTTCCCATGTGGTTACATCTTCTCATATGTGACCCAATTTCAAAGTGTGTATTTTAATGAATTATACTATTGAAGAACGAGTGAAGATTAATGCTTGTGTGCTGCAGAATGCAAAATACAGTCCACCTCGTAGCAGCAATCAGTCATGAAATAATGCATGGGAAACAAGGTAGACGATCATCATTTTTGTTGAGAAATAAGTAAACTATAGCTTCTGTTTGAAACGTAAATTCATTGAGGTTAGTCACATTAGCACATGAACAATACCAATAGACACTGTAGAAAATGTTAAGACATGGGTACAATCTGACATCTTAAGAGTTTAAGATATTAAGATAATATTCCATATAAAGATGGAAAAAATCATCTCAGGAGTAAAAATCAGTAAAATTAAATATTCAGCCCATCCATTTCTTATTTTAAAGCTATTCTTAGCTCTTCTAATAATGTAGATCCCATTATTGCTTAGTTCACTCTATTAATTGATTTTTTTTAAAAAAATACACTCACTGCCAAGAACACTGCATTGACAAACTAGACAGTAGAAAATCTATAATAAACAGGCTTATGACCATGACAACACTGATGTGATTCTAGGAATTTGTGAAAAGCACTGACTTTGCAGTGGTAGGTGGGGTTCATGTCTTGACCCTGCCATTCACCTCGCTGGATGATATTGAAAAGGGGCTCCAAGTGGCTGGCCTATTTCCAGATTAACCCTCCTTTTAAGATGCATATTATTAGTGAGCTTTTTATCTAACAAAGAAATACCTTTAATAACCTCAAACTTGATTTCTAATCTTGAAAATGGAAATTATCCCTGCTCTACTTTTAGTTGTGAGATTCAAATGAGGTAACGTGCATGTGCTATAAACTTTAAAAGGCTATAAAAATATATGTACTGTCATTTTTGTTGATTAATTTTTCCAGAATTTCACCTGTTGTAGTCATAAGAGTTTGCACAGAGATCCATTCTCCTCCTATGTCACAGGAAATCTAAGAACCAGTGAAACGGTGAATACGTGTGTTTCCTGGTGCCCAGGCTCCTCTGGTGTAAGTTTACAGCAGTGATTGAAAGCTGTATTTTCCCCTGTAAAGGCCCATAGGCTAGTGAAATACAACATAATTTAATTTCCTTCTTCAAGTACCATATAAACTCTTGGACTGTGCTTCTTGAAAATTAAAGAATTCATCCTGAGGCTTGGACAAGACTAAAAGGGGAAGGACTTTTAAAGCAAAACATTTCATTAGTTCAGGGAAGTGTGCCAGCAAGACAGCTTTCCCAGGCCAGGCTTCATTTCTATTGGAGGACTGGTGCGTGCAGGAGGGAGGGCATGAACAGAAGGACAGGTTAGCGAACTAGACAGCTTCCCTTCCTTCACAAGTTGTCGTTAGACTTTCATTCAAAATGCAGTAAACTCCCAGAATGCCAAATAAACCTTTTTCAAATATATAAATACAAAAACACGAGAGGTGTTTTTTTTATTTGTTACATTTTAATGAATCTACACTATTATGTTTTTGCATTATCATGAATATATGAGCACCTACATTATTACTGTTTTTATTTTTAATTTTTATTGGGGAATAGTGGGGAACAATGTGTTTCTCCAGGGCCCATCAGCTCCAAGTTGTTGTTCTTCAATCTAGTTGTGGAGAGCGCAGCTCAACTTTTCAAGATTGAAAAGTTCCCATTTTCAATCTTAGTTTCAGGGGACACAACCCATCATCACATGCGGGAATTGAACCGGCAACCTTGTTGTTGCGAGCTCAGGCTCTAACCAACTGAGCCACCTGGCTGCCCCTCCAGAAACTCAATGGCAGCTCGTTGTCTTCACTCTAGTTGTGGAGGGCACAGCTCACTGGCCCATGTGGGGATCGAACCGGCAACACTGTTGTTCAGAGCTGGTGCTCTAACCAAATAAGCCATCCGGCCGCCCCTAGTACTGAATTTTAAGCACTTTTAAATGTTGCCAGCTTCTCTGAAGGGACTTATGTATGGTTCTCCAAACCAGGCAAAAATAACTTCATTCTAGGCTACATTTTGTGTTTACTTTGCTTTAGGTGAAATTAGATGTCCTCCGTAAACTGTACCTAGTATCTGTTGAAAGTAAACGGACATCTTAAGACACGTAACCATAGAGCTGGGAGGAGTATGGGTAGAGCTGGGCCCCTTGTTAACTCTCTAGTCTTGACTTCCTTTTGAACTCTAGTAACGTCCAGGACAAGGGGGGCGGGGGGGGGGGAGGAATAATGGAGTCATGTTGGGCTCGGCCCCTTCTTTCCATGTGGGCGGCCAGTGGGCAAGACCAGCGGGCGAGCCTACACACACTCCTTGGTTCTGTTTATGTTTCTTTTTCCGAATAAACCATTTTCTTTTGGTGGATTATCTGGAGAATTATTTGGCCAGTCAACATACCACAGAGCAGACTTTTATACCTGTAAACAGTAAGTCTTGCCCTGATACCAGCATTATAAATGGAACTCAGTGATCATTCTATGAAATTTTATAAAACTCACGTTTATTTATTCAGTCACTGTATACAGGGCCTTAGGAACTCCAAGAAGAGATAATGGTGGGTCCTGTATCTCAGTGCACTCAACGTGTGTTGGGGAGGTTAGAGATAAATAGTTAATTTTAATTCTAACAGTCATACTTAATGATTAATTACTGTGTTATTAGTAATGGTATTGATAACAAAGTATAAATATATTTTAAAGGCACCATGTTATAATAACTGAAGGTCATTTGGAACTTTGAAAGCACGAGAAATTCACTACTGGATTAGCTTCACACCTAGAAACAGTTGTAGGAACCAAGACCCATTCATTATTTGATTCAGAAAAATATATTTCTCATTCCCCTAAGACTTAAAAATGTCCACATTTTCCCCCTACAACCTATATTCGTCTAAACTGTTGTGTCTCTTGTGCCAGTTCACCAAGAGCTTAATGATTCCAGCGTACCTTTTTGGGCTTCACATCTGGCTTAAATTATAACAGAGTACATACGTGTCCAAGTAACTGTCCAGTGCGTTTTCCTTAATAGCATTGCACTCTCATGTGTTATTGCTTTTGACTCTATCTCAGATCATAAAGATAATACTGAGGAATTACTTCCTAGCTATCTCTCCTGTACGACAATAAATTATTTTCCCTCTACACCTCACAAAGGCCTCCAAGGTTATTGATAGTCCAGACTGATGTCTGCCACTGACATCTGCCCACCCCCCTTACTAATGTTCCTGCCCCATTTCCATAGCTGTAGGATACACTGATTGGAATAAAAGAGGAAACTCTATTGGGAGAAGTGGACAGGGGACAGGCGGGGGAGGGGACAGTCATGCATTATGCAGAGTTTGTCAGCATTAACGGAACAAAGGGTCACCAAGACTCATCACATGGGGAGAGAACATTTACTTTTTTAGAATTCCTCATTTCATAGTTAACCTTGTATGCTACAATTAGTTTCAAGTTGATCCTGTTCTTGCTAACAAAGCGGTTTAATTTTAGTAATAGTTGATCAGCCTGTGTATTACTAGTTATAAGTTAATTCAGTTATTTACAGTCTTTACCTTCACTGAGGCAGATTTATCATATAAACAAAGGAACTATTCTTCTTAACTTATTTTTTTTTCCACAGTCTGTTACAGTTTTCAAAAGGTAGTTAAAGAAACCTCGAAATGATAAATAGGCTAAAGTCTTCCTCTAAATTTTTGAAATATTTGCCTTTTGGAAGACTATTTTTATGATTTAGTTTTTTTTTAATAAAACACAAATGTGAATTGGTTTTCTTTTCTAAAGTAATTATTTCATTAAAATTCTTCATTAAAAGAATATATATGGGATAAAATGATAGTGTAATTCCTGCTTAAGCTCATTATTTTCAGATGGCAGAAACACAGAATAATAAAAAGAAAGCTTCTTATATGGTTAATATAACTAAATATTAGATGAGAGAGGAGGATGCTTGTCATAATCAAATAGCTGATAGGCCTTAGTGTCCTTATTTTTCTCAAGAGTGGAAAGTGTTAATATCTAGTTATCCAACTTTCCCTTCCACATTTACTGTTTATAAACATTTCTAGAACAGCTCTCTGTGTAATATATACATATGCTTTGTACTCAAGAGTTTCCTCCTCCCTCCTGTTAGTCTCATTTCAGTTTTATTATTGCTGTTTTATTCATTTTCCCCTTTCTCCCTTTAACATTAGCAAAACAATTCACTTTCATATGTATACAGGGGTCATATTTTTGTTTCAAATGATGCTTGTAGCCCTCAACTCCAGAAGAACTAGGTAAATAGTTTATTACCGTTGATATTTTGTTTTGCAAAAGAAAATGATTTTTCCAAATAAATCCCGTGGCTCTGCCATAATAACCAACATTATCAGGGTGTGTGTGTGTGTGTGTGAGAGAGAGAGAGAGAGAGAGAGAGAGAGAGAGAGAGAGATTGCGGGAAGCCATCATTTTAAATCATTTTATCATTTTAACCACAGATAACCACAACCCAAAGCTTTTTTAAATGTCTTTTCTTTTATAAATATAATTTTATTTCTAACATTTCTGTAATCCAAATTTGCTAAAACACGTAGGCAGCATGGTGTGGTTTAGAAAGAGCAAGTGCTTTGCTGTGCAAGTGGACCTGCCTTGGAATGTGCACTCTCTCATTTACCAACTGTAAAACACTGGGCACGTTTCCTAACCTGACCTTCACATTCGTCATCTAAAATAGGGAAACAGTATCTCCTTTTTGTGAGAAATAAACCTCTGAAAACCGATTCGCTGTAAATAGTCATAAAATCTCTTATCCATTTCTTTTCCCTTCCTTCTAAACAATTTAATATGCTCAGTAGCCTAGACACTTGGAAATACTGAATTATTAAGTATTTTCATGTTTTATTTCTCACATCTTTCCATGGCCGTTGAGAAAAATACATTATAATGAAAACATACACATATAATGGATTAGCTCAGTCAAGCCCATTTTTTATACATAAAGTCAAAGTCAGACCCAATCCTGGAGAAAAGTGTGAGGTTTGCCTCTTGTAGCAGTTAGTTCTCATTGTCCCCTTTTCGTGACCTTTCCATTGCTTACGAACTCCACAGCCTCTCACTGTCTCCGGTCATCCACAGTCAAGCCTGCTTTCAGGAAAGAATGTGATAAACACATCCATTACAAGGTATAAATTATTGAAAAAGGTCAGTATGAGAATCTCCCTGGCTGTTTTCAGTTTAACAAAAGAGGCAAGGACGTAAGCCAAAGTATTAACTACTAATTGTTGATTCTCATATATTAATGAAACTTCCCATTTTCTAACACTCTTTCTGGAACTTGTCAACTACAGTGTCCCTGAAAATTATAACTGGGAATTGGCTTTTTTTCCCCGTTAAGAGGCAACTTTTGATGACTTGTGACCCCAGCAAAGGAGATCCACAAATCACCTGAGACTGTTCCTTCAAGCAGAAGCCCATTACACTTTGTGCAAGTGCACAAAGTAAAATGCACAGTGTCATGAAGGAAGGGAATTGGGAACAGAAGAGAAGACAGTAGCAACAGCACAACTACTAGATATAGTTATTTCTGGTCATCAGCGTGTCCTAATAAAGAAACAATAGAGCTGGAGAAGGTAGAGAAAACTAACTTCCACCTTCAGTGCACAATCAGTATTATTGTGCCTTTCCTTAAAATCTTCACTACAGAAAATCTATGAAAGTGAATAAAATCTTGTTAATTATTAGGATGTAGATTACAGGTAAGAATATCTTTGTTTTTCTCAAGTAAATTAGAATAGTATTTTTTCCAAAACCCCTAATAAAGGACAGGCTGGGAAGACTTGTAGATAATTGTTGACAATCTTAGCTTTCTGCTGACTGTCTGTTTCTCTGTTGCACTGTTCTGATGTAGGGTGTGGGTCAGACATGACAGATCAAGGAGAAGGAATAAAGAGGAATCCACTTAATTACTAAACGTTTCCATGAAACATGCATAATACACTGTCCAACACTGGATTAAACGCTGCCTTGTGTATTTGCTTAATTATGTTTTACCATGTTTCAGAAAATAAGACCTAGCCAGACAACCAGCTCTAATGTGTCTTTTGGAGCAAAAATTAATATAAGACCCAGTCTTATTTTACTATAAGACCCAGTCTTATAATATAATAATATAATATAATATAATAATATAATACCAGATCTTATATTAATTTTTGCTCCAAAAGATGTATTAGAGCTGATTGTCTGGCTAGGTCTTATTTTCTGGGAAACACCGTAGTAACTAGATTGTAAATTTATCATGGATAGAGACTATGTCTTATATTTTCAAGTGCCCTCAAAGGAAACTAGACTAGTAGTTGATGTTTTTAATAGATTCTAAGTAAATACTTGCTGAGTAGAATTGAATTTATGGTAAAGTTACTTACAAATTACTTGTGTAGAGGCCAGGTGTAAACACTAGAGGAGTCAGATGTGATTTTCTTTGGAAATTCCTTGGAAATGGCTTGTGTGGTTTTCCTCGCACATACCTTTAGGAGAGCACTTTAATTCAGACAAAATGGTACCACAGCGTCTTCCAAAGAGACTTGTCCACTTTTTGACAAAATCATCCATCTACCCAACATTCTCAACCAGCGTTGGTGTCACTGTCATGATTTACTGGTATTTAGCGCCCAGGGGCCAGGGATGCTAAACATCCTGAATATAGCGCAACACGGTCCTTCATAAAAAACAGTCGTGCTCACGAGACCACTAGCTCCCTCACTGAGAAGCACAGATGCCTTACAGCCTTTGCCCTTCCTACCACACAAACCCTGCTTGTCCTCTGTGTGTGTAAGCCTCACTGAGCTACTTGATTCTTGATCATGCCAAGCTCTGTCTACTTCTTTCTCTTTTTTTGTTTCTTCTGCCCTTGTCCTGCTTTCTCCTCTAGTGAATGGCTTGTCATCTTTCAGGGCTGGGCTCAGGCACCATCTCCTCCAAGAAGCCTTTGCTTGTTACAAACCACAAAGGATAAGTGGCACTTTTAAGTGCTTTCAGAGCACTCTGTGCTTCCTTCTGCTGTGACATTTATCCCAGTGAATTGTGGTTACTTACTTTCTGTCTCTCCCACTAGACTAAAAGCTACTTAAGAACAACCTGGATGTCCCAGGAACTCTCCCAGTGCCTGACACATACTGAGCACTTACTAGTGTATTTTTTGCGTCAGTTAATCAATAACCTTTTCAGACAGGAATTAATTCATTTAGCAAATATTTATTGTGTACTTTTCATAACTAGGAAGAGCCTTTGCATGAGGCATGCTAGGATATCAGCAACACTGGCATCGTGGGTGGGGAGGGAAGAGGTAAGGTGAAAGGAAAATTTTCTTTACAGTGGGGTTCTAGCTCAGATTTGATTCACTCAATATTTGTAAGACCACGAGTGGGACATGACAGCAGGAAGGGCCCAGCAAGTACTGTTCTAAAGCATGGTCCTCAGACCCAGTCAGTCCACAAGTATATTGATCTCAAATGAGGTAATCACAGAAGTTGGAGTAAGCATTGAGGAGTTTGACAGGATAATTTTATGTCTCTTGAATCTTATACTAACAATCTCGGTACTTTGTATGTCTTTTTAATTTCTTTGTTCTAGTTACTAATTTTTATTGTATTTTATAAGTAAATTGGTTCCTGATACATCTGAAATACTTTTTTGGAAAGGAAAGGAAGGATGGAAGGTGGGAAAATTTTTTTAAAAGCTGGTCTTCACTGCAGGTGGTTTGAGCATCACTGGTGTAGGCGATCCCCATATTGTGACACATTTCTTTCACACCAGCTTCCAAGTTGGGCGCTGAAGAAGCAGGCACTTACTGATTATTGTCTCCTTCCTTGTCTCTTTCCCGGCAAGGGAATGGCTAGCTTGAGAAAGAGGCAAGTGGTTAGGGTTAGGGTCCTTCCTTAGGACCTAGAGTTCTGGGTAAGACTGAATTGCACTTCTGACCTGACCTGAGCGACAGTACCAAGCAGAAAAACAACAACAAAAAATCCAGCTGTGTGAACAAGCCACCCTGTCAAGAGTTTTAGGAGAACTGGATTCCACAGAAATTTAGGTGCCCAGTTTTCACTTCAAGCAACAGGGTTTGTGCAATGAATTCTGGCACCTACCTCCCGGTGAGCGAGTGGCCACCGATGCACTGTCCACCATTAGCTCAAGAACCATGTGAGGCTGGCTGCATTCATAGACAGAGGACCCTCCCTGGCAGCAGTTGAGCGGGTTGTGGGAGGCAGCGGCTGCCAGGTCTAGCACACGAGGCGCATCGTGCCAGGTATGATAAGAAGATTCAGAGATGAGCAATTATGTGGATAATTTGAATCAAAAGCATAGGCAAGAGTACACCTTTAGGAAGAAAGGGTGTAGTAAGGCAGTCTTAAAGAATAAATATGAACTAGTTTGTGTACAACTTCAAGCAAGGACGCATTATTTTTACAAAAGTATTACAAGAAGTCCGAGATGGTAATGGGAATAGTGCATGCATTGACTTAAATGAGAAGAGGTGTGACCCTCATAAAGATTGTTTATGCATAGCAGGGTTGAAGTGCCACATGATAAAGCTCGTAAGCTTTACTTACAAGAGTTCTAACTAATGTAGAAGAAAGAAAAAGAACAAATCTCCTGCCAGACAGAGTGTCTGCTCTGTTTGGAATAGAAGCATAAATATCTAATTTTCCTTGTTACAGAGAAGAATGCAGAGTCTATGCAGCATGGAGCCAGCTAATCGTGCCGTCAGTGTGGAGCTCAGAGTGTAGGGAACATAATTAATTTGCTGATTCAGCCTAATCCTCATTCTCAGATGGTGAAACAAATCTGTAAATTCATATTTCATTTAGTCATGTTTTACTTCTTAGAAGCGGAAAACAATGTTGCGAGAGGACAAATAAAAGCCACCAGTAGTGTAGGTCAGAATACCCTGAATTAGGAAAGTTAAACACACACACACAGTAATAAATCTCTAAAAGCTTGTTTTTCTCTCCACATTTCTGTTTTGTAGGGTTTTTTTTTTCTATTTAAGTGTTGTGTCTGTCATCAAAGCAAGTGTCTGTAATGATAAGAAGTCACATCTGTGCAGAGTAGACCATATAACTTTTAATACTAGCATTTCACCACAAAAGCTCTTCTGTTAATTTTTCTGCCGAAGAAAAACAAGGGTGACTAACAGCCTCAAACAAAAGCTTTGTGTTTGTTTTTAAACAAAATTGGCTTGATGTTATTTAAATTAGAAATTGATATTTTATTTTTTGAATTTGTCAGGGTTTTATTTTTTAGCTGGGTCTTGCTAACCAACTGCCATTCCATGTTAGATGTTTTGGTCTCCTGATGTATTTGTAATAACAGAAGCAGATACATTTTCATTAGACCATAAAAAGGATCAACTATGCACTCTTACATAGAGTGCTCACATGCAGCATAATTGTTTAATACTGTTTTCCTTCCACATGAAGTCAACCTGAAAGACAATTGATTGTGCCAAACACCATTTCTTAACGCCATAATTCTCCAGACCTGTGTCTCCAGGGACCCTCGTCAGGAGGGTAATTGTGTGTCTTGCTGCTCTCTGGTGAGCACCCAGTGACAGCCTGTCTGGAACAACTCAGGTCGTAGGACAGTGCATCTCAGCCTACTGAGCTGCCTGCTGTTGGGGAATAAAGGAGTATCTCCCCATTAATGGCTAAATGAAGAGGGAGTTTGAAGGTGAAGAGCACCAAAATGTTGGTACGCATGTCGTATTCAGAAAAGACTAAAGTACCATTCTATATGAAGTTTTACTTTTTGCCTCAAAGTACAGAGATATGCCAAAATCGTCCTATAATTACTTCCATTTTTATAGTCCTTTATAGAAAGCACTTTACATATGAATCTTCTTACCACCCCCCTCCCCCAGCTGTATTCTCTTGAACAAGTGACTTAACTTCCTGGATCCTCAGTTTTCTGATCTGTGAAAATGTGCATAACATTACACATTGTCCTAGTAACTCCACAAAATTGTCAAGGTCAAATGACGTGGAGCCTAAGAAAGGTATCTTCCCTTCACTAGAGTCAAGACACATACATTCACTAACAAGTGTTTTCAAAGCGACTGCCATGTGGTAAAAAGCACTGTGCCATGAGCAGGGAGCCCTGTGGGAATGGGTCCTGCGATGGGCCGGTGGGTGCTGAATCACCTGTCCGTTCTTAACAGTGAAGATGAGACCAGACACAGTAAGGCTGAGGTGAGGAGACTGACAAGAAGAATGCCCTACCTTTACATAATTTCTGCGATTTCCTGTTTTAAATATTCTCATTTGCTCTAAATCAGAGATTTACACAAAGTGGCTTCGTCTTCATCAAGTGTCCAAAATTAGTTCTGTTGTGCTAGGTCATGTCCTCTTAGGTTACCTGGAGGCTGAAGGATTTTAATGTCTTCCACATGTTTCTATGAGGTCTGCAGAGCTGGGTGGCATGGAGCTCATTTGCATGCACACAAGTCACGGCCTCTGTTTCCAGGCAGTCACATTTGCTTTCTCAGAACAACGTCCTAAGTGTTGAAAGTGTGCAGATTTTCATGTGTCTGCTTAATGATGTAAAATAGAAAGTCTATAAAAATTTTAAAGTGATAATGCAAATTTTTTTTTTTTTCACTGAGCTGATCTTTTCACATTTACAATAACTATCTCCTTTGTAATAACTCCTTTAAAAAAATTCCCAAACCTTTGTTATATTGTTATGGAAAGAGATTTTTTTTTTTTTCTCTGCTGTGAAACTGTGTTAGCAACATCCCAGAAAACTGGACTTCTCTATTAACCTTTAGGTCAAGCATCCATCTTGACACACATCTCTTTATTCCATCCCCTTTATAAAGAAGCAGTTTATTCTTAATTCCTAGCTTCTTTTTAGGGAGCATTCAAAGTTAATCTCAACAAAGAACAGTAAATCAGATTTGCAGTCTGTGGTATTAGGAAATAGAGTGAAATCAAGTCAGTTTAGTGCTAGAAAGACTCATAGCTATCATCTTATCTAACCACTTCATTTTGCAATGAGGCAACCACAGCCCAGAGAAGCTAAGTGTCTGTCTAAAATCACATGGCTGATTTGTGGCCGATCCTATATAGTTCAGTGCTGTTGTCACTAGACAACATAAATAGTGCTATTGCCTAAAGATTATGATGGATTAGAATGTAACATTTTATTCAAATAAGTGCATGTGAAAACTGGCTTGTTGATTGTGCACTTCTAAACTGCTGTTACATCATTCTGCCATTCTAATGGGTCTGGAGCATGTGTGATACAGTTGCCCTGTAATAGAAAACTTATCATCACATATGGCTTTGGGAGTCAGGGACCAGGCATTTGCCTCAGCTCCAACATGTACTTCTGGGTCTTGGGGGTTTTTCCCTACTCTGAAATTAAAATAATAAAATGGCTGATATGACTGATTAACAGCTCCGTGGAGTACTATTCTTCTATAAAAATTACCAAAAAATTATTTTATTTCCTATAGCTGAGAGGAAAAAATGTTTTTGATCTCTGACCCTAACCCTTCTAGTCTACTCTACAGATTCCAAGGTAGCTTCAGCTCAGAATAAATGCAGAATGACCCAACTACACCCAGTTTCCTTCCCTCTTAACCTATGAGTTTTGGAGTGAGGAGGAAAATATGTAGGCCCATTTCTGGAGCCTCGAGTGTATTCTTGGGATAGACTGGTTTCTCTAAGATATTCTTGAAGTTACCTTCCTATCCAGGGTTCCCACAGATCTCTACGATTGTCCTAGGATCAAAATAAACCTCCTCTCCTCTGCACCTTCCCATGTGATCGAGGCCCAAATCTGCATTTCTGGAAGCCCGTCAGCAATAGCGGCCATGGCTGCCATGACCTGCCATGACCAAAGGCTGCTTTAGCCAGCACAGGCGGCCGCTTGGTGGGAGGAAATGTCGATGCCTAAGAAACTGCCATCCGACAAGTAGTTCTTTGCTGTAAGTGTGTCACAAGATCCAGGTGAGAACCAATTGGGGTTATTTTTGACACATGACGTCATTTTATTGAGATACTTCTTCACATATAACAAAAGAGTAGCTTTATTTAGTACAGAAAATGTTCAACAAAATGAAAGACTGGAAAACTTGGGTCTTCCACTTTATATTGTTTTTCACTTTATAAAAATGATTTTAACCTTTAATCGTCTGAAAAGTAGCGCCATGTGAGTAACTGGCTTTCTCACCAGACTGGCAAGTAGAGTGTGCTGGGGATTAGAGAGGCCTGTGGAGTTAGGAGATCATGCTGGACTCCCTGAGAGATCAGACCATCACACAAAGTCTCAGCAGTTAAAATAATAAAAATAACAAAGGCTAACCTGCAGTTCTGTTTCCATAGCCAATTCACAGGAGCCTTCAAAGTTACAGAAGCCAAGCGTGCTAGTTAATGCCCTGCAACCAAGACCACCCTCTCTCCTTCAGTCATGTGGGATTCTGACTCTGCTTTGACTTGAGAACAAGCTAATTAGGGGCTGGTGTGTTTTTTTTCCTTTTCGTTTTTTTTTTGGAAAGAATGATTAATAATCACTTCCATTTGGTGGAATGTCATCTGTGGAGACAACATTAATATTTTACTATCTTATAAACCAACATAAGGAAGAAGGAAAAAAACCTGTATATTCCTTTGTAACAAGTTATAAAATGATATATTTTGTCTTGAATAATTAAACAAAAACATTTTTATTCACCTAATGTTACAATCATATTGCTAATGCCAGCTTAATGCTTGCTTTTTAACTAATTCATTTTCTCATTTGTGGCAATCTAGAAAGGTTTATTAAATCTAATGACTGTTTTAGGATTAAGTAGAGGAAAAAGCATGTTCTAATTACAGGGATGGAAAATGCCAACTAATTAACCAAAAACGTGTATTTCCTTCCTCATAGATGTCTGGTCAGCCATATCTGAGATGAACTTGGGTTACCAGCTCCCGAGTTTTTAAATCATGTTTTTAGATTTCATTTTTTACACCATCTGTACCATTAACATGACTGTAATTTCTGTCACAGTTGGAAGCTTCAATTAATAAATGTTTTGTTTTGGAGGGTGGTGGGAAAGCAGGTAAGAAGGTGGAAGTGTTTATGAATGATAAGAAGATGAAAGTGTTTATGAATGAAGCAAACGAAGAGACTATGCCTTATCTGGGGGGCCCTAAAGTGATGCTGGATTTTTGCCAGTGGGAATTCGGTGTTGCTCTTTTGTGCCCCACCTTGTAACTGCGTTTACATGGGAACAATCTTAATTCATCCTTTTCTCCTAAGAAAATCTAATCTAATAGAAAATATAACCACTTCGTCAAATACTGAAATAACTTCATTCACATATAACAATATATGTACAGAATATATAATTATTTTATCATATTCAGGAACATCTATTTGTCAATGTTTTGTATGTGCTGAACAATGTACAGAATCACAGAACTATAGTTTTGAGTCCCAAATAAATTATTTTACCTTTTTTTTAAAATCACCAGTTTTTCTGGATATGCTTTTCTTTTTTGGCTGGTAACTACTACTGCAGGCTTTTTAAAACAGCACTGATTATGTTTTCAAAATTGCAAAGAATGACCAGAGTTGTCTGTCTGTTTTCAGGCAATCATTTTAACTCGGTAGTTTATTGACTTCGGTTTCTGAATTTTGAATGATTCAGTTCATATCTTTTTTAGTAAAGTTTAGTCGACATACAATAATATATTAGTTTCAGGTGTACAACATAGTGATTCAACACTTACATACCTTACAACATGATCACCACAATAAGTCTAGTAACTATCTGTCAGTATACATAGTTATGATGATATTTTAGATTATATTCCCTGTACTGTACATTACAGCCCCATGACTTATTTACTTTATAACCTGAAGTTTGTATCTCCTAATCCCCTTCACCTTTTCTGTGCATCCCCCCACCCGCCTCCTCTGGCAACAATTAGCTTGTTCTCCATATCTATCAGTCTGTTTCTATTTTATTTTATTTGTTCATTTCTATTGTTTTGTTTTTTCAGATTCCACATATAAGTGAAATCATACAGTATTTGTCTTTGTTTGTCTGACTTATTTCATTTAGCATAATGCCCTCTGGGTCCATCCATGTTGTCAAAAATGGCAAGATTTGATTCTTTTTATGGCTGAATAATATTCCATTGTGTTTGTTTATACATTCATCTATTAATGGACACCTAGTTTGCTTCCGTATCTTGAATATAGTGCATATGTCTTTTTGAATTCGTGTTTTTGTTTTCTTCAGATAAATAATACCCAGAAGTGGAATTGCTGAGTTGTATGGTAGTTCCATTTTTTGGTTTTTTGAGGAACCTTTGTACTGTTTTCCGTAGTGACTGTACCAGTTTGCAATCCTACCAACAGTGTTCCCTTGTACACTGTTGGTAGGATTGCAAACTGGTACAGTCACTATTCTTCACATCCTCGCCAACACTTCTTGTTTATTGTCTTTTTGATCATAGCCATACTGACCGGTCTGATGTGCTCTCTGGTGGCTTTGATTTGCATTTCCTTGATGATTACTGATGTTGAGTGTATTTTTATGTGTCTGGCCATCTAAATATCTTCTTTGAAGAAATGTCTATTCAGGTCCTCTGCCCATTTCTTAACTGAATTGTTTTGTTTTCTTTGTTTTTTGTTTTTTTTTATGTTGAGTTATATGAGTTCTTTATGTATGAGGTGTGATCAAAAAATGTGGTGAATGGGGACGTTAAAAAATTTATTACAGTAAAAGACACATTGCCCTTAATCCCCCTAAAAATACTCCCCCTCTCTTCAAACACACATATCTCATTTTTCTTGCCACTTTCTGAGGCAATTCTGGAAGTCCTCTTTCGTGAGTGTCTTTACTTCATCCTCCATCATGACAACGCTCTTTGTCACACATCGCTTCTGGTACGGCAATTTCTGTTGAGTAAAAGAAGTACAGTGTGTCCTCATCAACCTTATTCACCGAATCTGTCACCGTGCGACTTCTGGCTCTTCCCCAAAGTCAAAATGACCGCAAAAGTTAAACATTTGGAATTGATTAAGGACATCGAGGCAGCTAAGACAGTGCAACTAAAGACACTCAAAAGAAGACTTCCGGAGCTGCTTCAGAAAGTGACAAGAACAATGGGATAAATGTGTTCAAAGTGAGGGGGAGTATTTTGAGGGGGATTAATGGCAATGTGTCTTGTACTGTAATATTTTTTTAAATTTAAACATTCACTGTATTTTGTGATCACACCTCATATTTTGAATATTAACATGCTATCAGATATATCATTTGCAAATATCTTTTCCTATTGGATAGGTTGTCTTTTGGTTTTGTTGATGGGTTTCCTTCACTGTGCAAAAGTTTTTTGTTTGATGTAATTGCATTTGTTTATTTTTGCTCTTGTCTGAGAAGATTCGAGGTCTGACAGTTAAGTCCATAAACTCATCCTAGAAAAAGTGCTATATAACTTATTGTTGAATGTCACTATGGTCACCTTTGAAGGACTCCTCTTGGGAAGCTACCCTGTTTCCCCGAAAATAAGACCCAGCCAGACAATCAGCTCTAATGTGTCTTTTGGAGCAAAAATTAATATAAGATCCAGTCTTATATTGTATTATATCATATAAGACCTGGTTTTATAGTAAAATAAGACTGGGTATTATATTATATTTTATATTATTATATATTATATTACATTATGTTATATTATATTATAAAGACCTGGTTTTATAGTAAAAGAAGACTGGCTCTTACAGTAATTTTTGCTCCAAAAGACACATTTGAGCTGATTGTCTGGCGAGGTCTTATTTTTGGGGAAACACGGCATGCACTGATGCCAGTGCCTAGTCCACCCTTCAAAGCAATTTTGGAACTCTTTTTCTGGAATGGCCATCAGAGCTGTCATCGTATTACCCTCGAGGTCCTGAATGTCATCAAAATGTCTTCCTTTCAATATTTCCTTTATCTTCAGGTAAAGAAAGAAGTCATTGGGGGCCACATCAGGTGCGTAGAGAGGGTGTTCCAATACAGTTATTTGTTTACTGGCTAAAAACTCCCTCACAGACAGTGCTGTGTGAGCTGGTGCATTGTTGCAATGCAAGAGCCATGAATTGAAGCCATGAAAAGTTTGGGTCGCCTAACTTTTCTACACAGCCTTTTCAGCACTTTCAAATAGTAAACTTGGTTAATTGTTTGTCCAGTAGGTATAAATTCATAATGAATAATCCCTCTGATGTCAAAAAAGGTTAACAACATCATTGCAACAAGTTCGTGAACTTAATTGTCTGACCGCATATATCCAAAAAGTGTTGCTAAGACTGATGACAAAGAGTTTACTGTCTATGTTTTCTTCTAGGAGTTTTATGGTTTCTGGTCTTACAGTCAAATCCTTAATCCATTTTTAGTTTATTTTTGTATATGGTGTAAGAAAGTGGTCCAGTTTTGTTTTGTTTTTTGTTTTGTTTGTTTGTTGCAAGTATCTGTCCAACACCATTTATTGAAGAGACTGTCCTTTTCCCATTATATATTCTTTCCTCCTTTGTTGTAGATTAATTGACCGTATATGCATGGGTTTATTTCTGGGCTCACTGTTGTGGTCCACACAGATCTGTGTGAGTTCTTGTGCCAGTACCATGCCACTTTCGTTGCTATAACCTTATAGTATAGTTTGATATCAGGTAGCATGTTACCTCCAACTTTGTCCATCTGTCTCAGGATGGCTTTGGCTCTTCAGGGTCTTTTGTGGTTCCATGTAAATTTTAGGATTATTTGTTATAGTTCTGTGAAAAATACCATTGGTATTTTGCACTGAATCTGTAGATTGCTTTGGGTAGCATGGGCATTTTAATGATGTTAATTCTTCCAACCCATGAGCATTGTATATCCTTACATTTATTTGTGTCTTCTTCAATTTCTTTCATCAACATCATATATTTTTCACAGTACAGGTTATCAGCTCCTTGGTTAAATTCCTGGATATTTTATTCTTTTTGATGCAGTCAGAGATTTAAAAGCGTCTGATTGTAATTTCAAAGAGTGGTGGTATAGTGATAAAAATGTAGAAATCGATAGTAAAATTGGGGAGTGGAGGGACAAGACACAATGCAAGCTGCAGACTATTGAACAGAACTATGTACACATACTTTCCTGATGGAAAAGATTACCATTCATGACTAAAAAATTATAAACTATATGAAATGAAGACTGAATTTTTTTGTTAAGTCCTAGAATACTAGGATGAAGTTTTACATCTGGAATCGTAAGCGACATTAGCTTTAGTATTGTGAAGGAAATACCGGCATATATTGTATACCTGCTATACGCTGGGGGTTTAAGGATACAAATGATTTAGCTAGAAGCTTCCCTTGAGGAGCTTGCAGTGTAAATAAACATTGGGGGGACTAGGAGTTACAGCAAAATAGGAAATGTAGCGATTTCATTACAAAAAAATATGTTTAAAGGGGCATTTATATACTAATAAAATTATTTTGGTAGTAGGCAATGGAAATAGCACTTATATGGTTGCAATCATTTGTCGATAGTGGTCTTTTCACATTTGCAATTTTGTTGGCTCTACATCCTAAAGCCTTTGTGAATCCTCAAATTCCCAAACAACCTGATAGCTAATAGTTACAACCCTAAATTATGCTAATAAAAGTAATTGAAAATTTAGAATGATGCCTTCAGTTCTTTCTGAAAGTGACTGTGTACATTGACAATAAAGAAGCCATGTAAAGATGCAAATCCTGGGAAGCTGGCTAAGTTCACGCTTTAAGTGAGTCCATCCCACCTGCCAATCTTGAAGTAATTTGGGAATTCCAAGTTGTGCATCGCCAAAATAGTTAATAGATATATGTGCAGAACATCCCAGTTCAAAGGAGTCCCGAGGCTCTCCAGAATGCCCACATTCACTGCTCACTACCCAAATAGCACACACTGCAGGGGCAAGAAAAACGGTGGGTGCTGGTTATCAGAAGCAAGGGACATAGGTATTTCTTACTTGCCATGCTAAAAATCAAAACAGCTGATAATTTCTTAGAAAATGTCTGGTGTGACTATGCTTTCAAGGACTTTAGTCCAGGACTGGGTTTTCTGGCTATGTGTGCTTTATAACGGAATTCCACAACTGAAGAGAACATTTCAGATGCGAAGTTTGTTGTACTGAAAGTTTCCCTATAACTAAATCTTCACCATTAAAACAAAACCTACTTAGATAATAAAGGTGAGTGTATATCCAAAGCCTCCATAAAGTTTGCTTGAAACTTGGCTCTTACTGTCAGTTAGCCAGTCTTATCAATAAAACCAGTGACCTTGGAATTGATCAGATTAAACATTCATGTCAACTTAATATTTAAAATGCTTTCAAATAATTGCCACAAAGTCTTATTAAATACAGCAGTTCAATTTCAAGGTTGTCCTGTCAACTTCATCCTGACAGGCTTTCCATATTCCATTGCTGGCTTTCTAACTTCCTCTTCACCAGACTGAAATCAGAGTAATGAAAACAGTCAAACTGCTCATAAAATGTCACATTACTATGAGAGCACACATTATTTCTACAGATATGTTCTGTCACTCACTAGATCACTACTCAAATGACAGCAGTGCCTGCCTGAAACATACTTTAAAAATGACAATTCCATACTGTAAAGACTACTTCAGCAGTAAAATTAACTGATTTGTCCCTTTGATCTCAGCCTACAAAAGATACCAAATGTTACTCAGGAATAAATAAAACATTTATAGAAAAGGGGAGAAAAGGTTATATGCTTCATTTTGCTTATCAATGTCATTTCCAAGCCAACAATTTTATTAGGGGTAGGGGTATGGTGACATGCTATTTTTAGTTTGTGGGGGAGACATGTGACATTTAGAACAAATGTCACAGCATTTCTTCAATAAAAATCCATGCTGTCAGCTGCCTAGCTCTAGAGAATTATAGAAAAGCTGTACTGAACCAAAAGAGAAACAACAATAACTTGATTTTTAGTTTAACCCTCTCAGACTCAGTTTCAGTGTAGCTGGACAGAAATAACAGTTTTTGTTTGTTGTGTAGCTCTGGGAAGCAGACTTGTATTTGCACAGAGTGTTTTTTAAAAGAGACTATTCTGTCTCCTTAAGAAGTGACCCTGTGTTCAGCCAAAGCTTTGTGACCTGTTTTGTTCAGTGAGCCTTGAGGAGAAGCAGTTTTTTCACAAACAAAAGAACTCAAATACCTACTAAAATAACTAAAATAACTATTCCATTATGAAAGCCAGAAAATAACTTTATTGATGATAAATAACAAAAAACAGCAGAAGATTCTTAGAATTAAATATTTAAAAAACAGCAATGAGTATGGTTCTTGTTATGGTATGTTTTGCACTTATCGCTTCCACTTTTTTTTTTTTTTTTTTGGCATATATTCACGTTCTACCATGAAATATCTCTGGGTTGTTATTTAACTTTTCAGGGACAAGAGCCATATCTTACATTTCTCTAAATTCCCCACAGTGCCTAGCACAGTTCTTGATAAAATTATTGAACAGTTAAAGCACTGATGTGAGAAATGTGGTTCATGTCTATTCTTTTAACTGTGTAGCTCTCCCTAGCATGCTGCCTCCCACCTCAAACACACACAATGATATTTTCAGCCTTTGTCATTCTCAAGGTTCAGAGCCTACTTTCACTCCACCCTCACTCCTATTGTATAATAATAATTAGGTTGGTGCAAAAGTCATTGCAGTTTAAAAGGTTAAAAATAATTGTAAAAACCACAATTACTTTTGCACCAACCTAATAGTACTCTGCTGACAGTTACCTGTGTGCTTTTTAAATGGTTATTATCATCTTCATTCAATGAGAAGGTGGAGACATCTGACTCTTTTGGTGTTCTTCCTTTCTTTTTGCAAATAATTCTGGGCTTTGTTCGTGATCTTTTCTTTCCTTCCTGTCTCAGGAGAAGTTCCTCTCTTCCTTGTGGAAGCTCTTCCGTCCCTGGACTTTCAATCAGGTTTCTCCAGTCTCCACTTTAAGCTGCTGTCTTTCTAACTACCATTAAATTGCTATATATGAGTTGAGCGCTCAATAGGTACCAAGCATCGAGCCACGTAAAAAGGGAATACTCTTGAATAGAGTTCCTTCTCTTAAATAGCAGACAATTGCCAAACTTACTCAATAGGAAACCGGTTCTATCTATCGCCTCCACAAACATTCATTCAGCAAACATTTCATGAGTCAAATTCTAGTGTCGCAGTGACTACTGACAACAGTCCTTGCTCTCCAGGATCACAATGTTCTGCTTTTCCCAGAGCCCATACCAGCTCTACGGCTCATTTTGAACTTTTACTTATTTTCTTGCCCAAATTATAAAGTATGTTTTATATGTGTACATGATGCTTAATGCAGTTTTTCTTCAATTCTGTGAAGGCAATTTGAAGAAAGACTGTTTTTCAAAAACTGAATTACTTTCTATCTTTTGTACTCATTGCCTGACAGAGTACCCTAAACAGAAGGCCACCCCATGCAGCCACTCAGGGGACACCAGACACATCTCAATCTCAGTGCTCAAGAAATATTTTTGTTTGACTGTTGGGATATCAGCAATTTATGAAACGTCTCATTTTCTAAAATTTACTTCTGAATCCCTTCTTTCTCGTACTCTTTTTAATTCCCCTAGTCTATAAAGCCCTGTGAATAATTCATATTTTACTGGTTCAGAAGTAGGTGATGTTTTGAAAATTAATTTTTATGTGAATTAGATACATATGATTTAGTAATTTGCATATGCCCCCAATTACATTCCTAGCCTCCTAGCCTGCTTTTCCTAATAGTGTTTTGACATAACTTTTTAGTCCTCCTTACATATATTGACAACCTCATTGGCAGGGTGGAGGTAATGCGATTTCATTTCATCATTAAGCATCATCATTTCTAACCATAGATTTTCAAATACAAAAAAAAATAATTGCTCCTATATGGATTTACTTAAGACTTTAATGAATTAACTTAACGTCATTAGAAGCTGGATTGCTTGTGCCTCTGTTCTCATAAGTCAGTGAACATATGTCAGATTTGTTCTATTATGGCAAGCTGCGTAATCATCAGTAGCAATATTTTATATTAATTGTAATATAGGAGGTCTCACATCCCTATTTGTGTGCACATATGGGGACAAGCACATCATTCTCTTAGCGAACAACTTACTTCCTCTTAGGAAAAGAAATGTCTTTGTTTAGGAAACTCTGGATAAATAGTTTAATGGACAAAGTAAGAACGTGAGGCCATGCATTAGAAGGAATCAAAGCTATGAAAGATGGAACTCACTGCTCTGCTGTAGAAAGCTATGAGTAATCTTTCTCTCAGTATCAGTGAGAGAAACAGTGATAAAAGAGGGAAAGAAGTGGGGTGATAACTATTGTAATATTCAGTTTTAGGTGGTTTGCATTTTTTCCCTGTGTGCGCTTAATCACAAAACTAAGTCAGAAGACCAAAATGGGAGCTAGCTATGACCTTGAGAATGCACGTACCCTAGATGTTTAAAGTCATTTGGAGAAGGGCACTGAATTTTTTCCATAGGATAAGGAGCGGAAGATTGGATCTTAGACCTGAAGGGGCAGGAAGACCCCAAATGTCACTGGCATTTCATATATATTCATTCCAGGCTTTGAGTCCCAGCTCTGCCTTATTAGCTATGTACCCTTGGAAAAGATACTTAATTGCTCTGTGCCTAAGTTTCCTCTTCCATAAAATAGAAATAATAAAAGTACAGTTTTTCAGTGGGTTATCTTAATGCTGAAATTCACACATCAGAATGTATTAGAAAACTACTTTACATAGTGAGGACGGGATAAATGCCGGACACATCACACATACTCATGTAAACACATAGAAGATTCGGGTTTGATTTTTATGTATATGGTGAAAACTTAATTACAAAGAAATTGTATACCTAAAACCCATTCTACAGAATCAAAATTGATTCAGTATCCCTTCTTTCTGATACCTTCATTTCTCCTTTAAATGCATTTTATACCTCAAATAATTAAATGATGAGTAATTTATTATCTATATGCCAATATTATTTGGCTCCATATACTATCATGTATTTAAAAAGACCAGAATTTTATCAAAGTCTTGATATATTTTCCAACCCTTATACATTTGCTTTTTGAGGGAAAAATTAGCGCTTTGTTTCTAAAGCAGTGGTGTAACTAGGACTCATTAGACATCAGTTTTAAAGTTTTAATCATTTGGCTCTTGTCTCAATGAAATGGATAAGTAACTTACACTGTATAAGTTGTTAGCTTCAGTGGTTGCTAAATGCTGTGCTCTGTAAAATACTAAAATGCAGGGATCATGATGCTATTTTGAAAATGTAATTACTGTGTGTTTTGATTGCTTCCTTTTTGAAACCTTTAGGCCATTTAGTGCTGACCAATTATGGTAGCCATTTATGTTCATGAGAATTGTTTACCATATTGATTACAATATGCCTAGAAATTTAGTTATGGAAATAACTATAATTCAAATCTACATAATCTTCTAGAAAAACATGTTTACCTAAGTAATTGCTTTATTTTACCTAATTTTTCTCCAGAATTATTCTGTTGTTAATCAGTGTGTGTGTGTAGTGTGGGAATTAACTTTAAGAAGCTTACATTTAGTAATGATTTCTTTTATAATGGGAAGAGGACTTTTAAAGTAAAATACAGTTGACCCTTGAACAATACCAGGTCCCCCACCCCCGCACAATCAAATCCCTATATAACTTGACTCCCTCAAAGCTTAATAAGAGTGTACTGTCAACTGGAAGCCTTCCCAATAACATAGTCAATTAACATATATTCTGTATGTTATATGTATTATATACTAAGCTAGAGAAAAGAAAGTTATTAAAGAAGTCATAAGGAAGAGAAACTACATTTACAGTATTTGTTGAAAACAATCCACATATAAGTGGACCCACGTAGTTCAGACCATGTTGTTCAAGGGTACTGTATTGTCTTTTACGCCAGCTCAAGATAGAAATAGAAATAGAAAACGTGAGAGGACAAGGGCAATAGTTGTCGGGGCAGGAAGGGAAAGGACTTTGATTTGGGAGGCTCCTGAGGAAGCCTGACCTTGCCCAGGACATCCCGGCAGCCCCAAGACTTCCAGTTCCACCTCTGGACAACTTTACTCATCTTTTCTCTCCATTTTCATGGTATCCCCTTTTTTACACCCAACAAGTTATTGTTATCGCTTCCTTCATTTTCAATCTTAATAAAAAGAAAGCTCTATGAGAGCCAGGACTGTCTGCTTGCTGTATCCCTAGTACCTGGCACATTTAGAAGGTTAATGAGTATTTGTTGAATGAATTGGTTGATTCACTTATAAGTTACTTTGCAAATTGGTGATTATTCATTATATTCAAGATACCCATTTCCCATGCATTAGTTTGCAGTCTTGTTTTGGGAATGAAATTTCATGAAATCTGTGAGAAATGCAACCTGACAGTGTGTATTAAGGCCTTCCAGATATACAGAGGAATATATTATAAAGAAATGGCCATGGGTCTGAGTAAAAATAAACTTATAAGAATGTTCATTACAGAACTGTTTATAATAATAAAATGGTAAAAACAACCTAAATATCCAATAGTAAGTGCTGAGTTAAATAAATATGCTACAGTCATATGATATAATGCCACGCAGTCACTAAAAATCATGTTATAGAAGAATATTTAATGACAGAGGAATGTTCATTGGTATGTCAAAAATTTTTTAAGTATTACAAGATAACATGTATAAATGATACCAATTTTATTAAAATAACAATTATATAGTTGCTTAGGAAAAAAAGACTGGTACAATATATACCACAGTGTTAATAGTAGTTATCTCTAATTGACAGAATTCCAGGTCATTTGACGTTCTTCTTTGTGCCTTTCTAAATTTTTGAAAAATTTTAAAACAAGCATTTAATGCTTTTGTAAAGAAGGAAGGAAGAAAGGAAAGTTCTCCAGTGCCATTTTGTGGAGTGGTGGGACAAGCCCGTGAGGACGGAATTGAAACAGGAATGGAAGGTGAGGAAGGAAGAGTATTCCGTGTAAGGAAGGTAGAGAGAGATGGCTCAACAGTTCAGAGTAGCACCACCACAGAATTTGCATGGTGGGATTAATAGAATTCAAATATCTGGAAAGGTGCAGAGAGGAACCTGAGGAAGAGGATTGGTATGCATGCCTTTGTCCTCACCTTGGGTGGAATCCTCCCCAAATTATCAAGCCGTTTGAAGTAGGTAGGAAACAGGATACCTTATAAACTTTGCCACTGGGAAAGGTCTGCTGTCTGCCTGGGTGGGTTTCTTCAGCATAGGACTTAAGTACATTTTAGCCATAATATTCCTTTGGCTCTTAATTATGTGTTTATGGATTTCTTTTTCTGCACTTTGTTGATTGTTCCTACAGTGACATTTTGAAAGACATTAGGTGGAGTGAAAGAGATGGGCTTTTGAGCTTGGCAAATTCAACAGACACGATTTTGATCCCTTCTATATCACTTAATAAGCTCTATGACCTTGCACAAATTTGTTTCCATGCTCTGAGCCAGTAGTGTGAAAATGAGGCTAATAAACAATCACCTTGCAGGGCCCTAAGATAAATATATGTAAAGTTGCTAGCTCAATACCTTTCACAATAATAGACAGCCAATACATGTTAGCTTCTGTTCTTAAGATTGTCTTTCTCATTGTTCTTGATTACACGAGCACAATTACAAAATCATGCTTCTGTTGATGTCTTGTTTTGGTAAATTTTTTTACATACGTAATGTAAAGAAAAACTAAGTCAAAATCTTGACCAGTAAAAGCAAGCTGCTTTGTTGGTTCTGAGTCATCCGAACGAAAATCAGTAGTTTTGTGGTACTTCGGTTTCATTGTGACAACCACCAGTCACCTAAAGGGCCTTATTGAAACAAACTGTCTTTGAGAAATGCCTGCATGTCATTCAGCCTTGTTATGGAAAACTGACAGACACCTGGATGTGCCCAGAGGGACTGTGATTTCACTTCTCACTCCATAAGCAACATCCTTCTGTTGTGAATTAAATCTTCACAGTCAAAATCTGTGTCTGCATGTGCTTGTTTATTTGGAGAAGAAATGCTATTCAGAGGCATTTTGTTTGCAGTAGTTGTGGAGCAAATATGATATTAAGTGAGCTTAACATTGGTCTAGTGCTGTTTCCATGTTAAGATTCTTCACAAGCATTTGTTTTTCTTTCTGGCCTTACTGTCACTTATTATTAGGCCAACGGACAGGTTATAGTTTATACATATGTGTACGTATGATGTTTTACATGTGTTTGTAACATATATGAATATTGCATATATTCTGTATGTGAATTGACGTGTATATCTGAGGGTATGCGCGTTAGCAAACTGGTGTCTATTTACACACAGGGAGGTTTATTTTTGTCTGGTTTCACCCACCCTTACGTTATTCAAGAGGGTAAATGCTGTTCTCTTATCTCATGTCCCAAGCTGAGTTCAGCATCTGGAGAAGCTTAAGGTCCCAATACATCAAATTATCCTGCTCAAACTGTTGTTTATTGCAGCCCATTTTGTCCTGTCATCCCAGTGACTGAACATCAAAGCTTTTCTTTCCATTGCCTTCAGCTTTCAGCATCTGCAGGGATCTGATATGCCATTCCTGCTCTGCTCAGGGGGGAAAGCTCAAAGGATCGCGATGAGGGCTGCAAGCCCGGTAACTGCAGGCACCCGGTAACTTCTTTGCTAAAGCTTGGGGTTGCTTTGTGCCCCACCGTGTCCCTTCCTGGACCACAAACAAACATGTACTCTGCTTTATGGGTTTCTTACATATTTCTATTTCTCTTCTTTTGAGTCATGAGGAACTACAAGCAGATCATCGATGATAGTATTCATAGAAGTACTGACAGTTTAACTCTAGAAATTAAGTATGAATTTCATCACTAACTATAAGTGTGTGGTCTATAATCTGAGCTATTTAGATAAATAGAAATACTGTATCCTTTAAAACTCAGTCCAGAATAACTAAACATGCACATGAATTTCCCATTTAAGTTCTTAAATCTTCAACTTCTAACCTTTACACCTGGGTACCTAATTATGTATTTTTAGTTTTAGATAATTATAGTCATACATATAATTACATGTGATTTGTCTTTCCAGGAGAAGGATTTGTTGTGCCAAACGATGCTTTCATTTTCAGGGTAGAATGCACCTTCTCTTATTCAGATCAGAGAAAATCTGCCAATAGAAAAAACAGCATAGTGATTACAGGCTAGGAACATGCTTCTACTTAAAATCAACTCAGGTCCAGGCAACCTTCTTCTCCTGCCTGGACAATAGCAGTTACCTTCTACCTGGTCCCTCTGTATTCGTACTTGTCTCCCTCTCAAATCTATTTGTCAAAGGGAAACGAAAATGATCTTTTATACCAACAAGTATGATTTATCACTTCTCTGCTTAAAACTCCTCAATGGCTTTGCATTGTTTTTAGGGAAAAGGCAAAACCCTTCTATGTATGAGACTGAATCTCCCCCTCCACCCCCCACTTCCTCTGCTCCCCCAAGCAGATGTTGTCCTTCCCGCCGTGGGGCCTCGCCGTGCTGTTCCATTTCCTGAAATGCTGTTCCCACGTTTCTTCACCCCATTGGCTCCTGGTCACCCTGCAGATCTCAGCCCCACAGCTTCTTCAGAGAACTTTTTCTAAACCTCTCCGACTAGGCCAAATCACCACATATACACTCTCATAGCAACAGGTGACACTCCTTCAACACATATCACACTTACCATCTTACATTTGTGTGATAATTTGATCATGGTTCATCTCCCTCACTAGATTGCAAATTCCATAAAGGCAGGGACCATATGGGGTTTTGCTCACCATGACGTCACCAGAGCCCAGCCCAATGCTTGACCCATGGCCCCTGCTCAGTGAAGAAGTACAGAAGAATGAAATGAAGATGATCATATATGTAATCTATTCTGTCTTATGAAAGCATGTCCTCAGGTGCCCTGGCTCATCGAGTTCTCACAGATTCCCACTCTTAACAGTGACAAGTAGTTTGCTTCATTACCACTGGTAAGATCTTACCTCCTTTGTACGTTTTGTGGTTTGCAGTGTAGACCCTACTACAGGCAAGGTTTGAGATTCAGAAACTTCCCTTAACTTCCACCAAGCGTGGTTGGGTTTGAGGATATGTTTACATAAGAAACAAAGGGGGGATATTATTGACTCCCTAGCTATTCTTAAAAGGTCTTTGCATTGAGACCTGATTATTTTCATATTGTGTATTTCCAGAACAAAAGATGAAAAAGAAAACCTGTGACAACAAAATGTATAGGATTTATTCTTGTGATTTTGGATTACCTTTTGCTGTTGTTCATTTGTGACAGTTCTCTGAGGAAACATTTGCTTATTTGGGCAGTGTGTAAGATATTAGCGCGGTCTGTAATGATTTTTACAGATCTGCTTTAAGCCACATATACCTAGGTTTCAAAGTTTCAGAGAAAGATCAGTAAGAACCTTTTGAAATAGCATCTGAGCCTCATACCTTTTTGTTTTCATTTTGTCTTTTGATTGGATGGGGAAAAAATGATGTTTTTTTAATTCACTACAATATTGGGACATGTATTTTTACTTAAACAGTGACTAACGCAGTCAAGAAACCAGCTACTAGAAAATTAGAAAAGGCAAATGAAGGAAAAACAAGAGTCAATCTTAATACAGGAAGCCCCCTTTGTTGGCTGCGGGGTGCGATGAAGGTGGGGTCAAGGTAGAGAGAGATGATCCCCGGTTGATACCAGCCTGATCCTGAGTGTCAGCGCAGTGATGGCCTGGCTCCTGTGAGGTAAAAGACGTTATGGAAATCTTATATGGATGGGCCCATCCTCCTTACGTACTCGACAAGGCTACATTGTTTTCCTCCCCTCCAAAGATGGTGTTTAAGGTTGACATTATCAGAATAAAACTAATGGTGCTATGTTTTTTCTAAACAGCAGCAGATAAGCAAACACCATTTCCTAAGCAACAGTGACTTCCTGCTTCATTAAAAGATTATTTATGTTCTGTGTAAAACAGTATTGAAATGGTATTTCCAGCAAGCAAATTGTATCTCTCTTTCCGATCAGTGTAAGAGATAAACTGTTAGCAATAATTAAAGAGATGCCCACTGAACTGAGACTATACTGTTTAAGATAAAGAACTTTGGGTGGTTTTAATCACTTTTCGCCCTCCAAGAGAGTTTATCCCCTAATATATTTATAGGAGTGATCTATGTTTCAGATTTATAATGTTTCTGAATATGTTTTTAAACGTACACATAAAAATTAAATTTAGAGGAAAGAATCTCAAAATCACTCTTCTGTAAAACTAACATATAAACTCTGCTTTTACATTGCCTCCTTTATGGGCTTGGAGTAATTAAGCAGACATAATATAACACATAGAGGAATTTATTAGGCTTTTATTAAGGCTTGATCATTTGAGTTTCAAATTTTAAACCTCAAAGGGCTCATAACTGTTGTCATTTTCTACTAAAAGCTACATTTAGAAAGAAGTTAAGCTGTGGTGCTAAGGAAAGGCGTGTTTGAATGGAAAGTGCGAAGTGCCATTTTTATGAATTCAGCACTTGAATGCAAGTGTCTAGTGTGCCTGGCATGAGGCTTTTAATAAGTAATGCAGACACTGCTTCCAGGAGTCAATCTGTGACTGATATTTTCTTGAAACAGTGTTAATTGCAGGAAGTCAAGGTTTCAGATTCAGATATGCCTCAGTAAGAAGGGAGAGATTGGTTTCAAACTCCAAAAATATAAGTGACTAATTGGCCAGATTAATTTGAATCTTAGAAAGGTTTTCAATTTGATTATTGACTCAAGAAATATACTACGACAGTTCCAGGACTCAGCGGGGTGAATTCTGGAATGGTTTGAAACATTGGATAACCGTCTTCTGGTTAAACAGGGTGTCCTTTCCGTTTTAATCTTTGTTTCTAAAATTCTGTCTAAAATGTATTAGTGAGTATGGTATCTTTGATTCACAGAATCTTTTTTCTGACTTTTAATCTGTTTGGTACTGAAATTCTATCTATGGATACTGTAAGGTATTGATTGAACTTTACTGACCCCACAAAATTCCCTGAAATTTTGTCTTAAAAAAAAAAAAAAATCCCTGAGTATGAACCTTAATTTACTACTTTCTCCCAAGGTCTAGAGAACATCCAGTAGCATTTCCTAGTGGCATGGTTGACAGGACAACAGACAGGCTTCTCTCCATTTTGACTCCTATTTCTCCATAAAACTTCATCTGTTGGGGTCATAAAAATGACCATTTCCCCAGCAAAGGCAACATTTTTAAATTTAACAGACTCTAGAATTAAAAGCTGTACTTTTGATAGAAAAAAGGGTCAATGGGGCTCAGAACTGTGAGGCTCACTCCACAATTTTGCTGAGCCCCAGGATTTGAGTTGAATGAATTCCAGTGGATGGAGATTTTGCCCTAATATTGAAAATAAAAACAAAAACTACCCAGTGCAGTCAGGCTTAGCATCACATTTGTAGTTTCTCTGCCTCTTGTTTGTTCTAAAGGACCTATAACAAGACTGTCTTGATAGCTCATTTACTAGTATCACACCTGAACCCATCTATTATAATCCATCGGGGTGGATATACCTCCCTCACAGAATAATATTAGGATGTCAGCCTCACAACACACAGAATTTGGTCTTAAATTCATGCCTGCTATATGAAGTAGCAAATGGTCTTTTTCACCTTCTCCCCACTCTTTTCAGTGCTGCCTTGTGAAAAAATCACTTCTCTTGAGATGGCTGAGATGACGTAAAGTGGTTGTTTCTGGGCTTTGGTTGCTTCACCTGCCTTCCTGGGGTTTGTTTAATAATCTGTTCCACTTCACACCTCTCAGTACCTTAGAGGCCTCACATATATCACTAGCTGAAATAAGCTAGATGCTAGCCTCTTAAGCTTCACAATAACGCAAAACAAACACCAATGTGGAGCCACAGAGAGACCCCTCTGGAGTTGGGGGATAGAGTAGCTTTAGTGTCTTGATTTCAAGTTGCAACCTTTCCCCATTTCCCTCTGTTTCTTTTCTGCCCTTGTCACTTCCATTCTCCCTCAATGGCTCTCTAACCAATCAACCCAAATCCGTATTCTGTAGCGGCTCCTAAACCACAGACATTTGTTAGAGGAAAATCAGAAAATTGAAATTGAGTTCTACAACAAATCTTATCTTAAACTTTATAGTCTTAAAATAATGCTATCATTTTAATTACTAGTTGGGCTCCATGACCCCAGTCTTCCCCCTCTACCTCTAAATTGTAATCCAAGAATGCTCTACCTCACTGCTCCTAACTACTGGACTATTAGATGCTAGTCCAGGATGATGTTTTCACCAATTTGACATAAAGATAAGGACAATGCAACACAGTAAGTTTGAATTTACTATTTAAAAGACTCTTCTTTAAAAGTCCCTTCTTACTATGAAATGACTGTGATCATAAATACTAAATTTTCAAAGTATGTTCCTACTTGTAAAATAAAATGTGTTAACCTTATAAACAAACTGAGTTTGTTTTAAAAAACAGCTTTTCCACTGCCACCACCACCCCATTTTACTGGTGTTTAGAATCCAAAAGTCTAGGAACCATAGATATAGCTGGAACATGAATGTAACCACGTCACTGTCATGCTTCACCCCAATAGCACCCACCCGTATCTATAGAAGCAATTCCAGGCGCTTCAACATAACACACTAAGGCCTGGAACTGGCCCCTGTCTGCTTCCCGTCATCAGCTCCCACCATTCCCTCTGCAAGAACTAAACTGGCTTGATGGAATTCATTCCTAAAAGTACTGGCCAGGTAAAGATCCATTAATGATGGTATAGTGTAAACTGAGAAGCTCATATTCATAAGCACAAAGTCAAAAACTATTTGACATCTAAACGAGATCAGGGTGCCTTCTCCCTTTTCATGGCTTTTTTCTGCTTGAACCAGCCAGCCTCTCCTTCTTTATAAACCTGATTAACTAATACTCATCCTTGAAACTTGACGACCAGCTCCACTGTTAGTGTGCCGGTCTCGGTGCTCTGAACCTGTGCTTGTTGCTTTTATCAATATCAAAAACACATTCTATTGAAAAGAATCTCTTTCTTAATGTGTGTTGCCATTACCAAGCTGGAAAGTTCCACAAGGTAAGGGATCAGGCCTATTCGTCTTTGTGACCTTAGTGTGCTCTCTGAAGCCTGTTAGAACTGAAACCAACGGCCTAGACCGCCACCCTGTAGTAATCAGGTTGGAAGCAAACACCCTCTCTTTCCTCCTCCCCATGTGTCTCTTCAGAGGAACAGACTTCCTTCCTGACTTAAAACCTTGTTGCAGAATAACTGGCCACCTCTCTGGCAGCAGCAAGATGGCCGCAGATCCCCTTCCTTCCACTTCCTTGCTGCTTCCTGAGAGGAAGGATCACTTCGTTGAGCATCTGGCGCAGAAGCTTCTACTATTATGATCAGGCATAGACGTGATAAATGAATTAGGGAAAGGGAGCCCTAAATGTAGGGGTGCAGATGTATGCGAGCGCGTATTGTGTTCAGAGAACTTCATATAGTTCTTCAACATTGCCCAAAAAGAGAGAGTCCATATAAGAGTAAAAAGAGCTGAGAAATGTGCAAGCAGATGGGATTTAAATTTTTTCCTGTGAGTTTCAGGGGATCCATTAAGAGGTTTCAGGTGATTAGATTTGTATTTTATAAAGAACATCCTCCTACTGGTGTGAAGGCTGAAAAAGAGAAAGATAGGGAGAGAATGAGGGTAACAAAAAATAGATAGTAGAACATACCGGACAAGAAATGGTATAGACCTTCAGGGGTGCCAGGAACAGGTGACATGCTCCTCGCCTGCAGTGTTTTTAAAAAGCTAATTGCTTTCATACCTTTCTGATAGGCCATTAACCAAATCAAAACTAGTCATTAATCAAATCAAACATTAGTACAAGCATATTGTCCTCATCTTGAGTTTAACTACAGGCTTACCTTGAAGATATTGACGGTTGGGTTCCAGACCACCATAAAAAAGAGAGTTGTAATCTTTTTGCTGGTGGAAGGTCTTGCCTCCCATTTGTAAAAAACATACCTGTGAAGTGTAGTAAAGCAAAGTACAATAAAATAAGGTATGTCTGTATTAAAAACTTTCAGATGGACAATGGCTTAGCTTTCAATAGACTAATCAAAGAGAGCATGGTCGAAATTTTTATTGAAAGGGAAAATTTTAGACCTGTGAATATTTGGAACATGGATTTTTTTAACTAGAGGAATAATCAAATAACTAATGAAGGAGAAGTTACTAAATCTACCATACCCCACTTTGTCTCATGTGTTGCTCCTAAACATCTATTTATATCTACATCAGTGCTGGATCTTATGAGGGTGGGTGTGAAATTGGAAGATGGAAAACCCAGACTGCTGGGTGACTTTGAGTTTGTCACTGAAGTTCGGGAAGCCTCAGTTTCCTTTCCTTTGTCCTGGAGATAATACTTTAAATAGTTGTCATGAGGAGCAAACGTAGGTGAGAGTGACATGAAATCAGAAAAGCAGCGTAGGCATTGTGGCTTACCAACCCGTACATCTAACATGGGCTATTTTAAGCTTTTGGTTTATCCTCTGTTGCTTACGAATTTGGACTTCCTTTAGGTGTTTTGAGCCAGGTGAGAGGAGTGTGAGTAGTAATGCTGTTAAATTTTAATTTTTGAGTTTTGCTTTTCCAAACTATTTCTGCCAAATGCACCATCACAGCAGATTTACTCAATCACGCCTAATGAAAGTGCCCCCAAAAGTAACCATGACTGGTTCATATGAACCTTGGAAGAGCTATTTAATAAATACCAGAAGATATTTAATTAGCTTAGAAATGAAGACAATGACTAGCTTATAATAGACATGAGGACCTTATCTAACCATAGCTACTCAACTTTATCATTTTGCCTATGTCATCAGAATTATTTAACCATCTTTCACCTCGTTTTGGTCAAGAATATACACTCTGAACCATCAACAAAATGAAAAGACAACCTATTGAATGGGAGAAGATATTTGCAAATGATACATCCGATAAGGAAATGATATATCTGATAAGGGGTTAATATCCAAAATATATAAGGAACTCATAAAACTTAACACCAAAAATACAGTCCAACTAAAAAATGGGTGTGCACCTGAATAGACATTTCTCCAAAGAGGACATACACATGGCCAATAGACATATGGAAAGATGATCAACATCACTAATCATCAGAGAAATGCAAATAAAAACCCCAATGAGGTATCACCTCATACCTGTCAAGATGGCTATCTATCATCAATAAATTGTTGGTGAGGATGTGGTTAAAAGGCACCCCTCATACACTGTTGGTGGGATTGTAAATTAGTGCTGCCACTATGGAAAACAGTATGGAGGTTACTCAAAAAATTGAAAATAGCGCTGCCATATGACCCATCAGTTCTACTTCTGAGTATTTATCTGAAAAACAAAAAACTAATTCAGAAAGATATATGCACCCCTATGTTCATTGAAGCATTACTAGTAATACGTAGCTAAGATATGGAAGCAACCTAGATCTCCATCAATAGATGAATGGACAAAGAAGATGTGACACACACACACAATGGAATATTATTCAGCAACAAAAAAGAATGAAATCTTGCCATTTCCGACAACATGGATGCATCTATGGGATATTATGCTAAGTGAAATAAGTCAGACAAAGAATGACAAATACATAATTTCACTTATATGTGGAATCTGAAAACAAAACAAAATAGAAACAGTCCCATAGATACAGAGAACTAGCTGATGGTTGCTAAAGGAGTGAGGGATGAGGGATGGGAGCTTCTAAAAATATATACACTGTTCACATCAAATTTACAGAGGACTCTGTTCTTTTCTGTGACACAATGAGAATGCCCACTCTCAACTGACTACTGCAAAGCTGGTAAACTGATTAAGTGACAAAACTTCTAAGTATGATATATATATATATA
Organism: Rhinolophus sinicus; assembly: GCF_036562045.2. Lineage (NCBI taxonomy): Eukaryota > Metazoa > Chordata > Mammalia > Chiroptera > Rhinolophidae > Rhinolophus > Rhinolophus sinicus. Next base: position 58,833,041 of record NC_133756.1, on the reverse strand, counting down.
TATATATATATATATATATATATATATACCATATATATAACGGCCACTTGACAGCACCTTGTCTAATATATTATTCTTTGCCATTGAAGTAAATCAGGATTGTCATAGATTCCATTTTATTTAAATTAATAAAATATATTTACCATGAAGCTTCATAAGCCTTTCTCAAGGAGACACAAGGACCTACAAGCTGATGTCAGAATATATGTCTGAGATTCTGAGGCCTTCTTTTCTTTCATTCCACAGATGTCTTCAGAAGCCCTGGAAACTGTTGTGTACTAATAGACTCTAGACATGCATACCCCAGAAGGTGTAGTGGGTTACAAAGAGCTACAGAGTTGGCAGAATATTATTGTTTGAGAGACAATAAGCCTAAGGGATGGTGAGGTTATATTCCAGGCTCCATTTGGAGTGTCCTGTATGTAGCCAAAAATTGCAGTTGACTGCAGGAAGCATGCTCACTAGTGACTTGAGTACAAAAGCAGAAAATGAAGTTAAGTCAATCAATGTATTCTTTGGGAAGGTGAAACATAACTTCCGATACTGATGAATTTAACCTTCTACTCCCGGTGAGAACCAGATTCCACGCAGGCTACATCCAAGTGCTTGAGCTGTTTCATCAGTGTTGCTTATGAAGAGCATTTGAGATTAAAGCAAAACGGGGTCATCCTCAGGGTCCTAAAATGTCAACCAGCCTCGAAAGACAACCCTTTTGAGCAGATGCTCTATAAGTAACATGGAAGTATAGAGAGATTAATTTTGATTCACCATTGGGAAGAAGTTTTAATATTTAACTGACAGAGCTACACATGAGGAAATTTTTTTGTGTGTAATTGTACATTTCCTTGGATTCAGAGCTATTGTCTTACAAATCAGAAAGTAATACTCCACAATTGGGAAAAGTTGATAGGGGTAATTTCAAAATAAAACACATTCCATCTGTTTTCCAAGGACTAAAGGGACTATTCTGAAAATCAATGTGGTTTCAAAGAGCTATAAAAACAATTTCTAATGTACCCATAGCCCAGGTAAATGGCAGGCTTTTAGCAGTTTTATTTTAGGTAATACATTTACCCCCGAACCAGTAGCTCTCCAATATTTTTCTGTTTCTCTCCATCTTGCTTCTTATTCCCCTCTCTTTTTTTTTCACTCTCTTTCGTTCTTATACACCCCTTTCCCCTCTTCCCTTTATAAATATCCTCCTTCTCCAAAACATAAATATGTAAGTGTATTATTTTATGCCCATGACAGGAGCTGATTTAATGTTGATAGGCCTCTAGGGCTACAAGACAAAGTTCCAGATCAGTGGAGACTTGTGAGAAATTCATGTCAGAGGCGAGGAAGAAATTATTTCTTTAGAGGAAGTAGGAATCGATGCAGGATAATTTTTATCTACATGAAAGAAATATGGGAAGAAGCAAAATAAGATGGTCTACAAGTTGAACATTTAAAAAAAAACAATTAGAATATTGTACAAAGTCCACTCTATGGCAATAATAGAGCTAAGCAGACATTACAAATGCTATGCACCTGTGTCCCCATTGAAAACCTTTATAAATTTTTTAAAATGATATTTACCGACTAGCGTAACTGTCGGTGGATTTGTCAGGTTTCTGACAGGATAAAGAAAAATGATAGAAAAGCTATCAGATTTTTCATGAATGTACATGAGATGAATTCATACCTACCAGTGAGACAAGCAAAGTAATAGTGAAGACAGCTAATGATCTGTGGGGCATGTAAGTGAAGTTTAGGGTATACTTTCTTCAGCTTCGTCTAACAAAATGCCTAAAGTATGCCACCCGAGATGATCACCAGGACCATATTTCACTGTTACAGAAGATGGACTGGTTGACTGGAAAATCATGTACTATCATGTAATACTAGATTTAGAAGGGAAAATTATGAAAGCAGTCTTATTACTTATTTCATATATATTATCTACTTAATGGCTTTTTTAGGTTTCCTTTATAAAGTTTGGAGCAAAAAAATCATGACACTTTGTAAAATGTTGCTGATGCAATAAGCGTTTTTCATATGGAAGGTATTGGAAGGTTTCATATGGAAGGTTTTTCATATGGAAGGTACTGATATTTTCATATGGAAGGTAGGGAAAACTCCATGCCATTTACAGAGGCTAGAAAAGATAATACCCTAAACATTGCATTGCTTTTAGCCGACACCATTTGGCTGTAGGCTCATAAGGTAGTAGTGTGTTTGCAGCTCTGTCTTTAATTGCCAGTATTCTTAAGTTACTTTAGTACTAAATAGAAAGCTGAAGCAATATTATAAGCAGAAATTACAATGTGGGGAGCAGAAGTCCTGATGATCTTTTTCATTACCCACCTTTATTAGTAAGATCTTTTAAATAGCTTTTATATGATTGTTTTAAAAATGATTATTGTAGAATATCTGAAAAGTAAAAAGGTATATATTATTATATATTTTACAGAGGGTGCTAAAAAATGTATATACATTTTAAGAAAGGAAAAAACTCTATTAAAATTGTAATACTCAATATATACCAATAACAAAAGATGAATACAAGTCATGTGTAAACATTTTTTTGGAACCCCCGGTATATATATATCACCCATAGTCCCACCACTCAGAATTAGCCATTATGACCTTTTTGGACTTATTTCCTTCCTTTACACTATGTTCATTTATTTTACTTTACAATGCTGGCGTTGTACTATATATACAGGTATTTACTTTAAAAAATGTTGTGAGCATTGTTTTATGTCATCCAAATTCTCAAAAAACCTTGTGTTCAATGGCTACATACTACACCATCAAATGAATGCATCAGTTTATTAACTCTTCTTCTGTTGTATCTAATGCTTTATTATTATAAATTACCCCAAAATAAGGATTTGTACACACATTGTTGTTGTGTCTCCATAGCCATTTTCTTTAGCTGTATTCCTGGAAGCACAATTACTAACAGTATAGATATTATTAGGTTAAAGGTTTCTTGACAGATACCGCCAAATTGCTTTCTAGAAAAACTGCAATGTACACCCACCCAACCCAGAGTACTCTTCAGTTTCAGAGATTAATTTTTTTTGTATTGAAGAATGGGTATTTTAATGCTATTGCTGTTGCTTTTATTTTGCTTATGTTGTGTTCAGATTTTTGTTTTGCATCTATACCCAGAGGTTAAGATTAGTGTATGGTAGTGGATCTTAACTGTGGGGAGTAGAGCATGATTTATTTAAGAATCTCATGAAAATCATAAACCTTCCTCTCAGAAATATGAACATACTAACAAAACTCCAAACTTCTACATATTTTAAGGGCACCATTGGCAGTCCTTCCTTAAAATATCATTGTTTACATGAGGCTAATTGCTTTACTGGATTATTTCATTTAATCCTCACAATCTGGGATCACGGAGGAAAGGAACTTGCTCCAAGTGGCTTAGCTACTGAATAGTAAAGCTGAGAATCAAAATCCAGAACTTGTCCTCTGATCCATTGAATTACATCACCTTGAGGTTAAGAAACCTTTGTCTTTATTATTCTTGGTCATGTGACTGTTCATGTTTTTTTTTAGTCATAGCAATGCTGGCTTCCTAAAATCTAATGGGGTAATTTGCCATATTTTTTCTATGCTCTGGATCTGTGTCTGTAGCATGAGATTCTCTGTTTCTTAAAAGTTAAAAGAGTTCATTGCTAAGAAGCTTCTTGCCTCAAGTCTTTTAAGATGAAATTGTTTCATAACCTATTCAGTTGCGTGTATGCATATCAGTTTTCTTCTTTTATTATTTTGAGTTAAAACCAAAAATAAACATGTGGGATTACATCAAACTTAAAAGCTTTGAAGCACATCAAAGGAAACCATCAACAAAATAAAATGGCAACCTGCTGAATGGTAGAAAATATTTTTAAATTATATATCTGATAAGGCACTAATATCTAAAATATTTAAAGAATTCCTACAACTTTTTAAAAATTAAATATATTGGGGTAACAATGGTTAGTAAAATTACATAGGTTTCAAGTATACAATTCTATGATACATGATCTATATATCACATTGTGTGCTCACCACCCAGAGTCCTACAACTTAACCACAAAAAGGCAAACAATCCAATTTAAAAATGTGCAGATCTAAATAGGTATTTTTCCAAAGAAGACATACAGATGGCTAATCAGGTACATGACAAAATGCTCAACATCACCATGCATTAGGGAAATGCAAATCAGAACCAAAATGAGCTATCACCTCACATCTGACAGAATGGCTATTCTCAAAAAGACAGGAAATAAGTGTTGTTGATGATGTGGAGAAAAGGAAACTCTTGTGCACTATTGGTAGGAATGTAAATTGGTGCAGCCACTATGGAAAATTGTATGGAGGTTCCTCAACAAATCAAAAATAGAACTACCATATGGTCCAGCAATTACTCTTCTGGGTATTTACCGAAGAAAATGAAAACAGTAATTCAAAGAAATATCTGCACGCCATGTTCTTTGCAGCATTATTTACAATGGCCAAGATATAGAAACAACCTAAGTGTCCATCACACACACACACACGCACACACACAATGGAATACTGCTCAGCCATAAAAAAAAAAAAAATGAAATTTTGCCATTTGCGACAACATGGATAGTCCTTGAGGTCATCATGCTAAGTGAAATAAGTCAGAGAAAGACAAATTGGTAGATGCCAAAGGCAGGGGACAGGGGAGAGGGGAGAAATGAGTGAAGGGAATCAAAAGGTAAAAAGAAAAAAACAATCTGGAGAGGTAAGAGCTTACAGTACATGAAATAAGATTATCCATGAGTTAATTGTCGAAATAAGTGACATTAAATTGGGTTCATTATACTATTCTTAAAAAGGCAGGGTGGGAGGGAACTACAGTGTTTACATTGTAGCACACAGAATTTGGATTACACCAGGAGTTATCTGAGCTATTCTTGGGGAGAAGCCACACCACAAGACAAAACAAGCTGTATATTGCTTGGTTTGGGGTTCCCTGATGAAACCGGATAGAAAATATTTGTTTGACAGAAAAGATTGTTCAAAACTAAATTAGTAGTTACGGAAGGTTGTATAACCACTTTTTAAAATTTTTTTTAAAAAAGATTTTACAAAATACAGGTGATGTAAGTAAGAAGCTGGACCTGGAGACACCCTGAGGTGACTTTCTGGGAGGCTGTTTTCTCTAAAAAAGTAGATGCTGTGTTTCTATTAACTCTAGCTTCTCTTCTTTCTTCACTGCTATAATGCTTCAGTAATAAAATTTTTAAAAATATTTCTAACTTTTCTGTCTTCCACCATCACTCTCTGGTTCTTTTTTTTTTTCCCCCCAATTTTATTAGTTTCAGGTGTACAAAACAAGATAATGATTAGACATTTACACCCCTCACAAAGTGAAAACCCCAACCCCATCTGACACCATACATAGCTATGGCAATACCATTGACTCTACTGTATGCTGTACTTTACATCCGTGACTATATATATGATATATATGTATCATATATCATATATATAGTTACATGATATATACATCTGTATGTATATATATAATATATATACGTGTATATATATATAGTTGACATTCAGTATTATTTTATATTAGTTTCAGGTGTACAGCATAGTGGTTAGACATTTATATAATTTATTAAGTGATCCCCTGATAAGTCTAGTACCCATCTGGCACCATAAATAGTTTTTACAACATTATTGACTATATTCCCCATACTGTATTTCACATCCCTGTGACTATTTTGTGACTACCTATTTATACTGCCTAATCTCTTCAACCATCCCTCTAACCTCCCTCCCATCTAGTTTTTTCTTTAATGCAGAATATATTTATTTGTTTTCCTGACTGAGAGATAGATAAGTAAACAACTTTTAAGATGAATGAATGAATGAATGAAATAGAAAAGGATCTCCTTCACAGTAGAAACTAAGCAAATATGTGTGTGTGTATCAACAAATCTAACAAGAAATGTATAAGATCTTGATGATGAAATTGATATTTTTTTGAAGAACATAAAAGGCATATTGAAATTATAAACATAACATTTCCAGATAGAACAATTTAATATAATGGTAATGTCAACTCTCCCCATATTATTTTACAGTGTCAATATAATCTTATTCAAAAGCCCAACAGGTTTTTTGGATAAATTTTACTGCAAAACAGTAAACACTTCAATATAATGAATGGTGTAAGTTAAAAGATAACCAACAAACAAGGAAAAAATATTTACAATAATTGTAATTCAGTAATTTTAACTCAACAGAAAAATGGGCAGAGGCATTCAATGAACGTATGAGAGGAGTTCCATCTCACTGGCAATTAGAAAAATTAAAATAATAAAAATATTTAGTCACCTGTTTTGCTGGCAAAATTTTTTTTTTTTTTTTAATTTTATTGGGGAAGGGGAACAGGACTTCATTCGGGAACAGTGTGCACCTCCAGGCCTTTTTTTTCCCAAGTCAAGTTCTTGTTCTTTCAATCTTAGTTGTGGATCGTGCCATTCAGCTTCAAGTTGTTGTCCCTTCAGTCCTAGCCGTGGAGGGCGCAGCTCAGCTCCAGGTCCAGTCGCCGTTTTCTAGTTGCAGGGGGCGCTGCCCCCATCCCTTGCGGGAGTCAAGGAATTGAACTGGCAACCTTGTGGTTGAGAGCCTGCGCTCCAACCAACTGAGCCATCCGGGAGGCAGCTCAGCTCAAGGTGCCGTGTTCAATCTTAGTTGCAGGGGGCAGAGCCCACCATCCCTTGTGGGACTCGAGGAGTTGAACCGGCAACCTTGTGGTTGAGAGCCCACTGCCCCAAGTGGGAATCGAACTGGCAGCCTTCAGAGTTAGGAGCATGGAGCTCCTACCGCCTGAGCCACCAGGCCGGCCAAGGCAAAATTTTTTTTAACTGAATATATACAATGTTGGGTGTAGGAAAGGAAGCCCTCATATACTAAGTGGGAACATATAAATTGATTAAAGCCATTTTGGGGGACAATTTAGTTGTTCCACTTAGAGAAATGCTCGCCCCCAAGTGTCCAGAGGCGTGTATTGTTGTTAAGAGCAAAAAACGAAACGAGCCAAATGTCTATTCAGAAAAGTAGTTAAATAAATTTTGACATACTCATTTTATGGCCTCCTGTGTGTTCGTTTAAAAAAGAAAGTATGACTTTATGTGGCAACTTTCTCCTCAGAACAGTGGGGGATCACTGTAGGGTTTTCAGTGGAGCTGTGACATGACCAGACTTGAGTTATTAAAATCTCTCTCTAAATGGATTATGGGAAATGAATCAGAGAGACAAAAAATAGAGGCAAGAATCCCACTATGAGGTTGTTAATCCAGTCGAGCATCAATGTTGACCCCATGATATGGCAGTCAGAACTGTTGTTACACAGCCGAAAAATACTCTTAGGTGGCCATACATGTTTGTATTGTATTACACGGTATATTTGTTGGACAGTTCCTTGGTGTAAAGCACTTTCCTAGGCAAGGATGATAAAATAGGTTTCCTAACTGTAAAATCTATGTACTAATAGGTTAATATGATAAGTTTTATTATTATTAGTTTTATTAAGTTTGCCTCCAAATGAGGCCTTTCACCCCCCTCTTTTGAAACAATGGAGCTCATCCAGCTGACCGCGCTAGTCTTTGTGCTTGACTGTCAGGAAGCTCAGACAAATTCAGTGCTCAACTGCAGTGACCACATAGCTTAGATTTAAGGTATACAGTGGTCCCCGCTTCTCCACAGGAAGTGCATTCCAAGACTCCCAGGAGATGCCTGAAATCACGGATAGTGCCAAATGTATACTATGGTTTTTTTTCCTATGTATACACCTATGACAAAGTTTAATTTCTAAATCAGGCACATTAAGAGATTAACAACAAAAATAATGAAATAGAACAATTATGACGATATACTGTGATAACAGTTATGTGAATGGTCTCTCTCTCTCTCTCTCTCTCTCTCTCTCTCTCTCTCTCTCTCTCTCTCTCATAACTAATCTGGTAACCGAGACTGCACCTAAGTGACTAACGGGCAGGGAGGATGTGCTTTGTGGAGATGCTGGACAAGGGGATGATTCACTTTCTGGCTGTGACCAAGTGGAAGGGCTTGAGATTTCATCCTGCTACTCAGAATGGTGCTCGATTTAAAACTTATGAATTGTTTACTTCTGCAATTTTGCATTTAATATTTTCAGACCACAGTTGAGCACAGGTAACTGAAATCACAGAAAGCAAAACTGCAAATAAGGTGAGGACAGCGAGGGGAGGCGGGGGGGAACTACTGTAGTCAGCCGCCACTTTTTCCTCCATAGAGTTAATCTCTCATTTTCAAAAGCTACGTGGTTGTGTGTGCCTTTTGTTGTGCAATCATTATCCATTTTAATAAAGTTGACAGGTTTAAAATTACTAATAAATAAAGGAGCATTAAAGTTATCATTTAAGGATTTTAGCTGTATAGTCTATTTTGATCCCTTGATGCCTTTAAAGGTGCCATTTGGCTTTTATCTCCTAAAGTTGTGAATATTTCATATTGGTTTAGCAAAGATCTTTTAATAAGAAAGGGGACATGTTAATGCCACAGCAGGCTACATGGTAGTTATCAGCTACCCCGGATTAATTAAGCATCTGTAACATCACCTTAAAACTGTAACTTGACTTTGAAATTGAAGAGGTAATGTTTCATGTTTGTTAAGAGCTCAGACTCTGGAGCCGGACTGCCAGGTTTGAACACAGGCTGTGCCTGGCACCTACCAGCGGTGGGACCGTGGGCGAAGGACTTAGCCCCTCGGGTCCCGGACAACTTCATGGGGTTGTTCTGAGCACCAAACTGTGGTATCAGGTTGGTGCAAAAGTAATTGCGATTTTTGCAGTTATTTTTAACCTTTCAAACCACAATTACTTTTGCACCAACCTAATAGCTAATATTTGTGAAGTGTTCACTATAGATAGATATAATATTTGTTAAGTTAAAAAGAAAAGGAGAAATGAAGAGTCTTTCTTAGCACATATCTTTAGATGGAGTAGACATCTATTTCATTTAAGACTATGTGACAAAAGGAATGTTAAAAGTTTAAAGCTTTGGTTTTGTTTTTTCTTGCGTGTAAATATATTTATAGAAGAAAAGAACATTTTTCTATATATTAATCAATTAAAACCAGACATTGTTTATGAGTGTTCATTGTGTTTAATTTGGCGTTACTGTTGTTTGCAAGGCCAAACAGTGAAATGGGAGTAAAAAGGCTGTCGTTTAAAAAGATGTGCAAAAAAGGCAAATGAGTATATTAAAGTTGCAGCCCATATCCCCAGTGGTGAAATTTTTAGTCCGCTTGGGTTTCTTTTGTTTGTTTGTTTGTTTGTTTTGTTTTGGTTTGGTTTGGTTTGGTTTTTGTTTTTGTTTTGTTTGTTTGTTTTGGGTTTTTTGTGTGAACTGTAGTCTAAATAAATGAGTCCAAAATATTGCTTTGGATTCATGTGTATAGATAGCTGCCTGTACGTGACAGATGACGTGTGCACTAAAATGTGAAATCTTAAAAAGGACAAGCTGCGGCACAGGGTCTTCCTGCCCCTAGACTCTGCAAAAGCCTTCACAGGATGGAAGTTCATTACTGAAAAGTAGTCCTCACTGACCCCTGACTACTCTAGAATGATGATTTTAAAACCCACAGCTCTGCTGTCACGTTGAATTGTATACATACACAAGGCTTCTCCTTCTTAAATTGGAATCATACTGAAATATACTTTTTTACACTTTTGAGTATTCTGTTAATTTAGGTAGACTTGAAGAGAATGAAAATCTATCAAATATTGCATTGTTTTTGAAGTTAGGTCTCTTCCCTTCCACTTTCGAAGATTTTCTTTCCTCCATTTTAATACATTAGCTTATTTCTATTTTTATGGCAGTTTTTATATATCGTGATGATTATTTTTTGATAAATAGAGCATCATACACACACAGAAACACACTTTATTGTGTAGAACGTGTATCTGTTATCACATACAAGAAAGAGCTAGGTCTAGTTTGCAATGATTATGAATTTTTCATGGATTTAACAGCCTAATTCTGTTTGAAAACTTTAATATATGTGATTTTCTGGTACTCTCTTTTCATTGACTACTAAAAAAATGAATACATGATGGTAGTAGGTTTCCTGGACAAAACCAAAACACTTGATTTACAAAACAAAAGGCTTGATTTAAAGAATGTGATATGATCTTCAACCTGGCTAGGTAGTATTTAAGGTTTTCATCTGATTGATTTTTTTTTTTTTTGTAACAAGGAGATACGTTATCTCAAAAATAACTGCTGGATCTACTTAAACATTTGCTCTGTAAGGAAATTGAAGAGTCATCATTTACAGATATATTTGATGATTTTTCCAAAAAGATAACGAAAGCAAACAGAGAAATACTTTATTTTTGATAAAAAAATGTTCTCAAAGCCTAGAAACCTAACCAGAAACATTGAACAAACCAATAGTAGAAGTGAGATTTTTAAATGTAATCTTGGTATTTTAGCTGATGTTTTTATATATGTTTCTTTAATTGTAAAACAGTTAGATATACATATGCTTTTCCCGTTTTATAGATGGTAAAGGTGAACAGCTTCTCCAAACAAAAGTCAGAATCTCACTTGAATTCAACCATTTTGCCATCCCTTGATTGTTTGGTCTGTCAACTAAATAAAAAATGTGACTTAAAAGATAGTAGTAGCCTGTGTTACAGGCATAGGGCAGCAGAGGAGATAAGAAATGGAGATTCACCAGGCAATCATATAGTACCCAAGGCAAGGGCAGTGAACTGGGGAAAGAGTAAGATGAGAGGAAGAGGAAGCATTCATGAAATTATATTTCTTACCATCATTCTAAACTATATGACAGGAGTTATCTATTTACGGATCTTTTATAAGATAAAATTCTTGCACAAAACCAGTGCCTATTGTTTCTCTTGTAAATCCTCCACTGTTTATGTCATAATTCCACTGAAATTGAAGAAAACATGAATGTGCTGTTAAAATAATGTGCCCTGTGTAATTCTGAACTCAAATAACAAAGAGGAGCCCATATTTTTTAGCTTTGTTAAAAAAGCCGTTTTTAATGTTAATTTTAACTTGTATATAAGGCTTTTTAATTGGTTGAAAGGAGGGGTCACCTCGTGAAAGATGATTTTGTTAAAAGTCATTGCGAAAGGAATTAATCAAGTTCAAATGGCACTGAGTTTCCAGACAATTCCTCAATTGCTTGTCCAGTCATGGGCCTCTCTAGTTATAACGCTGATATCAATATCTCCAGCAACCTATTTTCATGCAGCAGTCGTCAGTTTCTTAAGAAGTGGCACCTGTTCTCATTTGTTAAGTGAACTGGCTACACCTGCCCCTGACCAAGGGTCCGAGAGGACTTACCCAAGCACAGGAGCATCAACGCAGACTCCACGTCCTGTGTGCAACACTGTAGTTGCTCACAGGCAGAGCGCAGCTCAGGGAGGGAGTCCAGCCCGTCACACTTTTCTTATTTTTTAAGCAAACATTTCCATTCTAAAATTGTTTCAGGGATGCTGCCACAATTTGTTTTACAAGTTTCAAAACTCTTAATTTGCCAGTATCCCTGTTATCTTTTAATCCATGACAGGGCAAGTAATAGACTCATTGGAAGGTAAGTACTTTCTCTGCTGTTCGTGTGGCACTGTCTTCCCTCACCTCTTTTCAGGTGGAGAAAAGGCCACACAACACCTTTGCAGAGAAGGTCTGGGATTTTTCCAAGACAAAGGAGAGGGTTCAGGTTGCCCACATGGAACGGGTTGGGGAGGTGGAGAATGAAAGAGAGGGAGGGAGGGAGGGAGGGAGGGAGGGAGGGAGGGAGGGAGGGAGGGAGGGATAATAAATTAGTTCATAATAGAAACATTACCTGAAATAGGCTTATGAAACTATTTGCCCTGAATCAACAATTCATTATCCTGAATTTGCTTGTTAATAGTCACATGTTTTCTTCATTTATCATTCTGGGGCTGTATTTAACCTCAAGACTCATGCTCAACAAATCACGTACTAAACATGAAGATGCTTAGTTAGGGGCAAGTAGTTTCTCGAGGGCATTACCCCTGTGTTTTTTAGGAAATGGTGGGGGATGGAGGATGTATTTTAATACTTAGCGTTAAATTCATTTCATATTTTTTGCCTACTGGTTTCTGGCAAGCTGAAGAACTTAGAAATGATCATTTATTGATAATAATATATCTTTATATTTTTAAAAATCAGAAATAAAATTTTTGTGACAGAAAACTTAAGCTATTAACTATCACTTTCATAAAACACTGTGTTTATTTTGCTACACAAGTCTCTGTCTATGTATACTCCAAGTAAAAGATTACCATCGCTTTGAATTTTAGATTTTTTTTGTTTATTGATGTGACAATGGTTAGTAAAATTACATAGGTTTCAAGTATACATTTCTATAATACATCCTCTATATCACATTGTATGCTCACCACCCAGAGTCAGTTCTCCTTCCATCACCATGTATTTGATCCCCTTTACCCTCTTCTACAGAGTAACAAAGGAACATGACAAAGAACAAAACAAAACTCATAGGCAGACAACAGTTTAGTGGTTGCCAGAGAGTGTGGGGAGGTGGGGAGGGTAGAAGAGAATTTTAGCTATGGTGGCTAATAGAAGTAAGTAGTAGAAGCAAATTTTCTCCATATGTTGCTTGAACTTCCTCATGAATCCTTCCCACCCATCTACCCACCACCACCACCATTATTTGAAACAATAAATCTGAGACCTTTAAGTTCATATCATTTGCCAGTCCCTGTGATACCAAAGAATGTATCAATGGGAGTAAATGAGTGGGGTTGGTAATGTCGGCTTTTTACAGCTCCAAGAGATTTTAGAAGCAAGCAGAAGTTAGTTGTCTGGTCTCAGTTGTAATTATCTAATCTTGCACTGATTTCTAGAAAGCTTCAAAGGGAGACATCCTAAACCAATCCGAAATAACTATTAAGGAAACTAGATTAACATTTCGGATTCTAAAACTTCTTCTCAAGTACTTTTTGGCCAAGGTGTGAATGGCTCATGGGGTTACCAGTTTTGCTTTATTAATTTTTATTCAGTTTATGTGTTCCTATAAAGGGAACTAGTATCTCTTTTGAAGAACCTTTTGGGGTTTTGTCTTCTGATTATGATTTGGTGAGCAAGCACGTATCACACATCTGACTGTCTTTTCCCCACGTCTCCTAATTCCTGAATTCTGAAAGCCCAAGTCATCTTCATCTTGCTGAAGTCAGTTTAGAAATCTAATCACAAACCATGTGTTGATTTTAAGACAGTTTTCTTGGTCTGTATTTGATATGTTGTAACTAAGCACAAAGCAAAGAACTCTAGGTGACTATTTCGATGAAATATTTTAATAATTTCCCTTCTTTCTCTATTGATTAGTGAATGATGAAAAGGAAAATTCCTCTTCCACTTCCCATCTTTTTCTACTTGACCGTGTTGTGTGGTTACTACACTACTTATTTTTCTCTTACAAGCTTGTTATGAGCGTTATTCCAGAAAGCACTAAATAAGTAGCAAAGAGATGGTGTGGTATTGTATGCTGCAGAAAACACTAGACGGGAGAGTTTGGCACCTGGGAGCTCAGTCTTACTCAAAAAGTAGCCTTGAGCAAGTTACTTAAATTCTCTGTGTTCTTCTTCCTTGAGTTGGAAATAACAAAAGTATATGTGAAGCTGAAAAATAAGGGACTATTATCAGCGCCCGTCACCAGAGTGGTACATTTGTTACAGTTAATGAACCTACACTGACAGGTCAGTGGGGGGAGGCTATGCATATATAAGGGCAGGGAGATACATGGGAAGTCTCTGCACCCTCCCAATTTTTTGTGAACTTAAAACTGCTCTAAAAAATAAAGTTTAAAAAAAAAAGTTTTTAATAAAAGCAAATAAACAAATTACTATGTCAGATAAGGTTATTACAGCTGCTGTTTGTTATGAAGGTGGTAAGAAAAATAAATGCATTTCTCCCATGACCCTTCAGGAAATTATAGAATTAAAGAATAACTTCACAGATAATTTGATTCCAATTTGGCAATTTTTCAAAAATGATCAATGCATGATAGTATAACTATAAAAATATAACTATATACTTGTTAAATTGTTAAAAGAGCTGGTTCTTTCATTCATTTATTCAACAAATATTTATTGAGAACCTACTATGTGCCAGCCTGGTGTTCAGCACTAAGCATATAGCTGCAAATAAAAGAAAATCGAATTTCATAGAATTGAGAATCTTGTGAGCTTTGACCTAGGTTATCTCCCAGAAAATATTTTAAGGTAGCAGCTTGCTCAAGGTAAACAGGAGAGTTTGCCCTGCTCTACTGCCATGCATATGTACTGTTCTTAAACTTCACATTGTCCTGTGTGCTGTGTAGAATTGTTGTTTATCACGATTCTGTTATGTTAATGAAGCACTCATTTACAAATAACTGTTTTATCTGTAATTAAAATCAGGCAGAGTTCTTCAAAATAAAGACAGTTACAATGCATAGTTGCTGGCCTGCGGTTTTGAATATGCAATTGCAAAACATTAAGAAAAGCATACCCTATTGATCACTTTTAGTGAATCTTTCACCTGGGTCCCACTGTAAGCCCCTCATGGTGTCCTGTCATCCCACCCATATGCTTCCGAAAGCAGTAACTATTCTTGAGTCTGGGCATGCCTATGTATAAAATCAAAATCTGTAGGGTTTTTCTTTTTGGTCACATATAACCAAGATTTTTTAAAAAGCAAAACGTTATTACCGTATCCTCAGTAAGATGATGTGTCCTTGACCATATCTAATGTCTGCTTAGCAATCTGAAATTCATGTATCCAAAAGGAATTTTTCTTATCCTTTTGAAAGAAGAATGATGAATATTTAAACAGCGTTTAACTCTTTCAGGCAGGCACAGAACCATGTTTTAGAAATGACAAGAAGTTGTTCAGGGGTTTGTTGTTGTTTTGTTTTGTTTTGTTTCCCCCCAGCATCGTTCATCTTTCCAATAGCGACGAAAAAAATGAGTTGTTGATTTATCAATATTGGACAGCTTTCCTCTTTTCTCCTCATTAAATATGCTTTGTCTTACTTCTCTGACATCCTTTTGAGTCATGGCTTTGAAAAGGGAGCACAAGAGTTATCTCTGCTTTTCAGGCAAGATTTCTCAAGGGGAGACAGCCAGCCCAGCAGGGCTGCTGACTGCTCCTTAAGGCTGACCCCACCCCAGCCTTCTCCTTCCTTAGCTGTTTAGCAATGGTCTAGTCTGCACATATCCATACAGGGTTCTTTCTAAAAGTTATTCCTGTTCTGAAGCAGTAATTGGATAGAGCCCCAAGACAGTTTTCTACTTAAAATTAAAATTTTCTTCTGACTACTTGAGTCAAGATATCCAGTGAACGTTCTTCCTGTAAGCGGCCTGAGGTGACCTCTGAAAATGGTTTGCTATTCGCTTGACCCAGAGAACCCCACAAAATCATGTAAATCGAGAGGTTCAAATTTACATGTTCCTTTTAAGAACACTCGTGAAACTGCCCAGGCCATCAAGGGTCTGCATATCTGAAAAGCCACCAAGTGTCTGAAGGATATCATGTTACAGAGCAGTGTGTGCCATTCCATCATTACAGTGGTGGAGTTGGGAGGTGTGCCCAGGCCAGACAGTGGGGTTGGACGCAGGGTCGGTGGCCCAAAAAGAGAGCAGAATTTCTACTGCACGTGCTTAAAAATGCAGAGAGTAATGTTGAACTTAAGGATTTAGATGCAGACGCCGGGATCACTGAGCACAGCCAGGTGAACAAAGCTCCCAAGATGTGGCGTAGAACTTATGGATCTCACGGGCGGGTTCTCCCTAAATACACGAGCTCGCCCTGCCACACAGAGATGGTCCCAACTGAGAAAGAGCAGGTTGTTCCTAAGCCAGAAGAGGAGGTTGCACAGAAGAAAATGATCCCCCAGAAGAAGCTGAAGAAACAAAAACTTATGGCCCGAGAGTAAATTCAGCATCAAATAAATGCAAATAAAAGTAAAAACAGAAAAGAAAAAGATATCCAGTAATAATGTTGAACTCATAAATGTGTTTCAGCTCACAGAGCTCTCTTCTGGTAGTGAATGGAAGGTGCATGAAATTTGGGGATTTCCTCGTGGCAGTAGACGTGTTATCGGCTGTATTATCAATAGTAATCATACTTTTCCAGCACATACCCTGACTCCTAAAAGCAAGGTTGTAATCTGAAGACAACTCAAAATTCCAGCCTGGTAATTATTTTAATTACTCCTTTCAGACAGGTAAACTGAATCCCCAAAATGTTGCTCCTGTTCGTTCTTTCATTCATCCTTGCCTTCGGCAAATGTCGTTAATCCCAGACTGTGTGTCAGCTCTGGAAGTGAAAGGCAGGAGCAATGGTGAGAAGACTAGTGACAAGCTGTCAGGGCCAGCCCCCAGCAAGTCCTTAGGACACTACTGCCACTGCTGCTGTCACCAAGGCCACTGCCTGCAGAACTTAGTATGCAGAGTAGGACACCTTACTGGTTGGATTCCTCGATGGGACTCTTCATTTAGAAACACAGGATGTGTGGCCTTACATGTTACGAATTTTAACCTCCTCCACATTTTTTTGGATGATGAAACGGGGGCTCAAAAGTGAAATGATTTGCTCCGCATCAAACAGCCAGTTAGTGGCAGAGGTGGAACCAAAGGCTTCTTGGCTTCCTGATTCGTGCTCTTCAAGCTTTCATCCTGTTGGCTGAGGTTCCATCATAAAGGGAAGGAGATTGTACCAGTGTGCCTGGGTACTTTTTGTAAGACAGGCCGTGGTCTGAGAGATCGATCGCTGGGGATCAAGATACAGAATTATCATGCTTTAAAATATAAACTCATAATAATGTGTTGCATTTGGATACTACTTTCTGGCCAACTTTAAAGTATAAATAGGCAAGAAGTTAAAAAAAAAATTACAATGTGATCTACCTATAAAACAGCAGAAATTCAGTAGGACGGAGGATTTTTTAAAAATCCACTCTACCTGTCAGATGGAAGGCAGAACCCAGCTGGCTCTTGAATATTGAGTAGGTCACCACCCAGAGAAGGGCCTTTCAGGATTTAGGAGATATCCCGTTTTGTTTTAACTGCAGACTGCCATGTGTGAGGTATGTATAGGATTAGAATATCTCACCTCAGCTCTCTGGTCTGTGTTAATGTCTTGAATATTCTCAAGGTCTCTAAATTCCATCAAGGCAGTAACTTTGCAGACATTTGGAAAATCCAGACTTACTAAATAGGTTCAATAGAGTTTTCCCAGCTACTCGCTGAGTTGGCTCAGTTTCTGCTCTTTCGTCTCAGGAACAATTGCAGAAGTTCCTGTCTACATCTGTGATTAACAGATTTTCCTAGAGCAACTTGCAGACATGGCAGTGTTCAGGTTTAAGTAGACTATGTAATAAATAATGTGTTTGGCAGGAGAGGCCATTTAAAAAAAATCAAAGCAGCCCTCACAACTAGATTCCTTTTTGAAAGGTTTTACTGATCAAAAAATATGACTCAGAATTAGTTGTTTGGATTAAATAACTGCATCCTTTTCTCTCCCCTTTTTACCCAACCCTCCCCCCAAAGTGGAATGACATGAAAAAGTATATAGGATTACTTGAAGCTTTCATCTTTCTTAGTAATCACCCTGGAAGAATATTTTGTTTTTATTCTTGGTTTAAGAAGACTCTTTCATTCTTCTCGGTTTAAATGTATATAAAAAGTGCCCACATGTTCACCTGAAACCTCAATTTTCTTGTGTTGAATTTCATGTTTTCTCAGTTTTCTGTTGTCAAAGAGAGACTAGGTGTGAACCAAACTACTCCCATTTAAATCTCATGCTACATGTATGTATATGTGCATGCGTGCTCACAGCTAATTGCTGGTGGCAATAAAACTTAGTAGAATTTCAATTTAGCTTCATTAACTCTGAGACCAAAGTAATTATTAAAGGGGAAAAACAGAATAGATGAAGTGAAACAAATAGATCAATTTTCTTTAAATAAAGACGTTTTAGGGAGAACTAGCTTTTTTTTTTTTTTTTGGTCATCTTTGCCATTTGTCAATATTATATGCCTATAAACTGAGTAGCAGGACTTGTATGTGTTTGAAGGAGCTGCGTTTTCACAGCAGGAGAGGAAATCGGGATAAAGCATTGAGAGGCAGGTGCACAGTAATACAAGTGAGCTCTTTCCCCTGCAGCCTGAATGCCAGGCCAATAAAGCAGAAGCTCTCAAGCTGAGCTCTCAGGGTCTCCCAGAGCTAAGCCAAGAAGCGTGGGTGAGGGTGGAGGGGGAGCAGGAGAGAATAATTGTTACTCAGTCTTCTTTAATGAGATGTGTTGCCCACTGCTGAAAGATTGTGGCAGTGTCTTTTATTATGCTAATTCGACACCATTAGAGTTTGGCTGTCTTTGATTTCAGCTTAATCCTTTCTGCTTCCTCAGCCTCAATCCCGGCTGGCAAATGGTTGAAAGATGGTGGTGTGTACTGCACGTGTTATTTATTGCTCACGTCTTTGCTGAGGTCTTTGGTAACAGGGTTGATAACGAAAGTTTATCTTACCAAAGGCAGTATGTATTTTGGACATTTCTTTTTTGGCTTTTTAAAAATGAATTTGAGAATGATCGATTTCTGCCTTTTTCATCCAAATGCCA
Organism: Rhinolophus sinicus; assembly: GCF_036562045.2. Classification (NCBI taxonomy): domain Eukaryota; kingdom Metazoa; phylum Chordata; class Mammalia; order Chiroptera; family Rhinolophidae; genus Rhinolophus; species Rhinolophus sinicus. Next base: position 58,814,348 of record NC_133756.1, on the reverse strand, counting down.
TTGTTTTTTATATGGTTGCTTTTACAGCTACACAAAATGGGAGATGACAGATTGGAAAATTTAGGTGTCCTCTCCTTGAATGCCTGCATTTCCCTAAAAACAAGCATGTTGATCATGGTTTAGCTTTTGGGGAGCTGCGGTCAACCAGAAAGATGGAAGCAAGAATAATTTAAAGGTCAAAAAGAGAAATTTAGCAATTCAAAATTCCTGCTTTTACAATTTATAGATATGTATGCATTTTTCCCTAAAATTAAAGTATTGCATTTACATGATTACTGCAATTAAGAGTGTTTGTGGTGAGTTAAAAAAAAAATTTTTTTTTTACATGACAAATGTCCTTCTGAAATAGTGAAATGGGGGGTTTCTGTTAAATCCTTAAAAATTAGACAGTAATGCTTTAGAGCAGCTCTGTCTAGTGGAAATGTAGTATGAACCACAGATATTATGTTAAGTTTTCTCTGGTAACTACACTAAAAAAGTAAAAAGAAACAGGTGAAATTTTAATAATATATTTTATTTAACCCAATATATCAAAAATATTTCAACATGTAATCAATATAAAATTAATGAAGTAGTTTGCATTCTTTTATTCATGTTAAGTTTTTGAAATCTGGTGTGTATTTTATACTGGAGTGTGTTTTACAGCATCTTGATTGGGCTCAACAGCCACACATGGCTCGTGGCCATTGTACTGGATGGTGCAGGTTTGGAGTAAATCAGTTGTTTGCCTAAGAACAACTGTCAGGATAAAATCCATTTTTAATGTTATGGATAAAAATTATGAGCTGTGTGACTTTGACCACATCATTTAATCTCCAATGAGCCTTAGTTTTCTCATCAGTAAAATGAAGAGTTTGAACTAAATGACCTGTTAATTCCTCCACCCATGCCAGCTCTGAATTCATGATTCCAAAAATTCACATCTAGAGGCTGGGTGAGCTTGAACTTATCCATCTTTTCCTGTAATCTAATATTTGAAAAGGAGCCTTCTTCCACCACAGAGAAAATTGGAAGGTGTCCAGCATACCACACTCACACCTTTTTTCCTGCAAATGTCTGAATCTTTCTTTGAATTCTTTGGAGTCTTATACTGTTTTGATGAAGTGTAGTGTAGGAGACTGAAGGTACCAGGCTCGCTCAGTGCTTCAGGCGTGAGGGCTTTGAGCAAAGTTCTAAGCAGAGTTGGCAAGTCATTACTGGACAGTATTCGATTACATAAACACTGAATCTTTAAACCTTGGTCGTCTGTCTTTCTTTCCTTCTCTTTGTAATATGGCTCATTTATTGTGTCATCAGGGAAACAAAAATTCTAAAGACACTTTCCAAGAAGGCAGTGTCTGTTCAGTAGTTCTGAGTGGTAAGTGTGATCACCTTTATGCCTTTTTGAGAAGCTCATCAAAGAAGATTGGCCCAGACTTGCTGTGCAATGACTGATAAAAACCAATGAAAAAATATCAGGAAGGTGGGAGTGATGGAGATAGATGTTCAATCTTAGAATTGAATTTTTAATTAAAAAGGGTTCCACACATATAATCCTGTATTGGTACCACTTAGCCATCCCGTTAATAGGGTCTCATGGATAGATCTACTAGCACGCCATAGGACTTTAGATAGTTTTAAATGTTGAGCGCTTTCCTGTACCACCGAGGCATTGTAGTGTTTTCTTGGTGTAGGAAAAACAGAGCTATCATACTTGTGCCAGGTTTGTGATAAGGAAGGGCAAGTTGTTTGGGTTTGTTAGTAGAGAGAGTAGATCTTATATTACATGTTCTTACCACAATTAAAAAAAAATTCCACAAAAGTATTGCAGGTGACACCTTAGAATGTTCTAGAACACCAAAAAATGTACAGACAGGTGGTTACAACTTGGATGTTTTTTTTATTGGAAGTTCAGTCAGCACTCGGGTATAGATCTAAGATGCTGAAAAGGAATCAGGTTGGCATCTGTCATGTAACTGCTTGCTGTGAAGAATCAATAAAGCACCGTTACTAGACTATTACTGTTGGCTCTCAACCGGCAGATGAAATAGCTTTGTTATTAGGATTGGCATTTTGCCTCCAACTGGGAAGAGACTCCCTTGGGTTGTCTTTCTCTTACTGGAGTGGGCACATGGCTAGAAAAGAACTAGCCCACGATTGAAGAAAACAGCACACAGGGCTGTTGTTAGAAGAAATGTCATAATCTAATTCTATTCAAGTGAACTACCTTGGATCTGGTCTTTGTATCATGTATTATTGCTTTGGGAGAAAGGACTTTCAAGAAGCCAAATTATTTTTCTGTTTTCCTTCATGGTTAGCTTATTTCTGATGAAGAAGAAATAATATGAAGAAGGAAAATAGGGCCACTAAGAAATTCATGGCAATTAATAATAGATACATATACCTTAAATACTTAAAGGTATGGATATTCTACCTCAAAGGCTCATTCTTCATCTTTTGAATATATTTAATCCTGTTTAATAAATAGAGCTTAAAGCGTGTGTTTGTTCACACAGAAGATAATGTTTTTAAAAATTCTAATAGAATGTATTTTCTGTCATTGTGTAAGAGTCAGATACAAGTCCAGTCCCTTTGACAATAATTGTCCACCATCTTCTCTCAAGAATCCTTAACTAGACCAATAAACTGATGGCGAGCATTTTGAATACAATGGACTGTGAGTCTCATTACTTGTTTTCTAGGCTATCATCATTTTTGACACATACTCCTGTGTCAGGGCCCTATTTCATTATAGAATGGCATTGTGGAGTAAGGATGATTATTAAATTTTAATGTTATTGCTACTATTACTGTTGACTGTTTTGAGCATAACTATGCCTGGTTCTTTAATTCCAGCTTCTGCAGGGCCAGAAAACAGAAGTGTGCATAAACAGTCAGGAAAATTACTGTATACCCTAGAGACCCAGCATCGCATGCTCTGCCTGTTGTGAATGATGAATCAAAATGGAAAGGTTATCATTTTCATTAGCTAGGAAAGAACAAGACCATACTTTTCTCCAAGTGTAATTACAGTGGTTCACTGGCAATATTACACTGCAGTAATTAGTCTAAAGGTGTATGTGAGGGCAGGCTTTTGCACAGACACTAGAAATATTATTTCAGAGTTTAAGGTCACAGCCTTGTGTTTAACATGTTCCAGGCAGCTTTTTTTTTTTTTTTTTTTGGTGGGGGGGAACTAATTTGACTGGAACTAAAGAAAGACATTTGACATTTTCCAGAGTCATGCATTCAGAAACCAGCCAGGTAGAAAAATTGTTTTTTATTATCTACAGAAAAAACAACAAAAAACATAGCTGCAGAAGTAGCATGTCAGAATATTTTGTAGGATAAACAGAGATAGAATTCAAGTTTATTAGGAACGTGATGTAAATAATTATGAGAGCTTTTGATATGTGTGTTTTTATCTCTACTTTTTCCCTAAGGCAATTGGACAGAAAAATTAATTGCTAGAAACTTTTCATGGGAAGCAAAAAATTTCTTTACCTTCTTGTGTTTTCAAGAAATAAATATTTCTCTTACACCAGTCCTCAAATAGTATATATCTGTCCTTTGTGAATGTTTTTTGGATACTCTGAACAGTTATATTGAAATATTGAACTTTAACCTAATATAACCCTTCAGAGTAGAAATCGAATTGAAATTATTTTCCAAAGCCACATCTCAGGTTTTCTGTTTAAGGAAAACAAAAGAAGAGTAAAAAACAAAGTGAAGCGAAAAGTAAACTTGACATAAAGATTATATTTAATTTCATATATGAGTTTAAAAGAAACTTTTTGCTTCTTCTAGTCCAAGGGGTACTTACACCAATAACATTTCTTACTGGGTTAAAAGTGAAGGCCCAGATACTCTGTCTGTTTAATTTTGGTATTGTCTGCCTGCCTTAAAACAATTCCTTTCAGTTTCTCTCTTTAAATCCTTATATAGCCATGTCGAATATTGTTTGTTTTAGGACAAATGGAGAAATATAGTATACTTGAATGAGCATTCATTCAGCAACCAAATTCTGTTGGAAACCACTGTTTTTTTAATGCTAGTGTGTTTCTTGTGTCTGTTATCTGGCCATATGGCTAGAACTGATGTTTCTCACAACTTCAGGCAGTTGGGAAATTTTAAACGTAGATGTGACACAAATAACACAGCTTAACTGGTTATGTAACATACTGAAAAATCTACCCAAAAATTGAATTTAAAAGACGTTGCTTTTTGTTTGTCACAGATGTTTCTCTACTCAAGGAAAAGTCATGCCCCACGGAATTAGATTCATTATGTTGTATGTTTTCTACAGCTAGTAATTAAATAGGAGGCATCAAGTAGTGGGAATGGTTCCAAAGGTACCTCTTCCAGAGTTGCACCTGAACTCCCTGCTTCTTTAACATCATTGTGATTTTGCTATTTGAAACAGCTGATTCTCTTAAAGGTCATATTTTATATTCACTTCATTGCAACTTTATTCTTTAAAAAAAGATAGATATAGATGTAGATATAGATATATTGAAGAGAACATTTATTATTTGGGTTTTGTTGTTGTTTTTTAGGACATGTGGGAATACATTGTAGCAGCTTTTGATCAAAGGCCTAGCTTTCTTATAGTCAGTTTTGCCCAGTATCTTAAAGGGAATTTTAAGAGCCTAACCAATGAGATTTAAAAAAAAAAAAAATCTATGGCTGAGAGGACAAAAGGGTGAGTGGAGAGGTGTTTGCCACTATAAATTACTGCACATAGCAGTTTTCTTGAATCCCTTTGGTAAATAATAGTTAAATACTCACCTACAAATAGTTCTTTGGTGGTTGATCGAAAGCCCTGCCCTCTTCTGTATAAACATAGCAAGTCTTTCTAACTCTCTGTGTATATATTACTGTCATCGTTATTATCTCCAGATAAAATAGAACAGCCCCAAAATGATAACTACCACTGTCTACATTAATTCTTACAAGAGGAAAGAAGCAGCATAACGTTTTCAGTGGCTCTACAATCTTACATTATTGTTAGATTAATTTCCTGAAAACTGAATGTTAGATAGTGTAATTGCAGATTTCCTTAAGAACCATTGACAGTTACTTATCCTAAGTTATAAGCAACTCACACTGTGAAATGTGTGCAAACATTCTAAGTTTTCTTCCAGAAAAATATACTTCTGTGAAACCCGATATTTGTCAGTCTTTTTTAAATAAACAGCTTAAAGTCAAAGTTGGGGGAACTTTCTGTTGTTGCTCCTTGATTTTCAAAAGAGATGAATATTGCAGAAACTTTTATAGGTTTTCAGGGAGGGAAATAAGTCTTTGATAAGTAATATTCCTAGAAACCTTACAACTTTTGGCTGAGATGAGATAGTTTAAAAAAAAAAAAAAGTAAATTATGGTGTATTTAGGTATTGGCATTGTATGATGGAGAGGGGAGAGTTTTTTGTTTTTTTCTTTTTTAATTGTTAGGTAGTCTATTTAGTGCAGCTGTGTTTACGTTTCCTAAATGGTGACTGCCCGAACATGGTGGCAGATCCCTGCATATGAGAATAGGAATTGCTCTTCAAAAATCTTCTTACCAACGTGCTTTAAAATGGCTGTATTTATCAAGTAGCAATGGCAAAAATAATTCTGGGCACAGTCATTCAATACAGCTGGTTTGCTACATCAGACATTTTGACAACCTTATGAAAATAAGTAATTGATATTTTAAATGTTACATTTCACAGTGGAATAAACTTGGAAATGGTATGTTGTGCAGGGTGTCATGCAGGGTCTCTGCTCCCGCTCCCCACACAAGAACACAGGATATGGTGAGGCCACAAAATAATACCCACGGAGCCATAGGTAGGGGAGTTATACCACTATAGTCTCACTGGAGGCTGGATTCACACGACGTGCGATCTGCTGTCCGCTTTTCTGCCAACTGACCGACTCTCTGACTTCCCTCGACTCTCCTCGACTCCCCAATGTAGCCGCGGCAGTTATGTTAGTGGCCAGTGGCTCAATGGTTACAGCTGACAGCCAACTAGCCACAGCTGATGGCCATCTACTACCCGAGCCAGCACTCCTCTACATGAGGCCGAGAGCCTGGAAACTGCTCTCTGGGGCTCTGTCCCCACACGGTAGAATTTTTCAGAATAGTCACATTTCTTTAACCAATGTTTTGTCTGATTTAACTTCTTGGTTATTAAAAATGCATGCTTAGATCATAAATGTAGATTGATACCATGGAGAATTAACAGTCCCATAGTTTTGCTGTCTTTCTCTTAAAAAAAAAAAAAATCAACATGGGGTCATGGCTGCCACAAAGAAGAGACAGTTGCCTGTGACAGCAAAAATGTATATAAGTAAATAGCTGTGTGAATTAATCAGTAATTTCAGAATCATATGCAACATGTGAAATGTTTAGGTGCAAGGACTTAATGACTAGTTTTTGGAGGCATTTTCTTTAGTGTTGCATCCCTCATAACTAAAATTAATGTTTATTACTATTCTTTCATATTGCCAAAATATTTTCGTGAATTTGGATCAGAAGCAGCTTGTTCTGGCTTGTTTCACAACTTTGTTTCAAGAAACAAAGGTATATTTAGAAGATTTTTGTATGTCTTAGAAGCCTTAATTATATTACTTACGTTGAAGGAGGAAATCAGATCAAGTTTTGTTTCATAGTTGTATAAGAAAATAAGATTTCAGACTGTGCTCATTTTATATTACTTCGGTAATATATTATATATATATATATATATATGTATATATATACATATATATACATATATATAATTAACTCTTTGTAGTTAATAGTGTCTTTCAGGAAATTTGAATCCATGATTCTTATATTAGCTGTTAGGTAACTAGCATTCTGGAGTATGCTTTTAAGTTCAGGAGGACACTGCTTACTGGTCCAGAACTGTTTGGGCTGGCATTTATTTTGGATTCTCAGGTGTTTGCCCTTAATCTTTCCTTTTTTCTCCCCTTCTCTTCCCAGATTGGTGAAAGACAGCAAGTGTTAGTAACAGAAGAATCTTTTGATTCCAAGTTTTACGTTGCACACAATCGATTCTATGAGCAGGTAAGAGACACTTCCATGTTCTTACGTTTTCTCCAAAATAAAAAAGAGTTCTGAAAGTAAGTCAGTTTAGGCGAAAGAGACTTAAAAGTGGGGAGGGTTGTAGAGTCTCGCTGCAGCAAGGCTATTTTATAGCATGAAGCCAGCCCGGCTAACGTGGGGCTTATCTCTGGCTTAGTCTACAAACATTCTCTATAAAGGAATGAGTCTTTGACAGGGCTGGCCTTAGGCTTTGGGGAGTTTGGAACAGGCAGTTACCCCTGCCAAAGTCCCCATAGCTGGCAAAGGAGAGGGGAAAGTCCTGCTCAGAGACAGGAAGGATGTCTGCATGGGCGACAGCAGCGTGGAAGGGCAGGGATTTCCTCTCACTGTCACAGCACTCATATAGGTTTGTTCGTTGCTTGGTTGTTTTGTTAGGTTCGTTTAGTTTTAGTGTTTGTTTGTTTTTTTAACTTCTACCTTGATAAAAATGCGGGGGCAAAGGGAAAAGAGTCTATTCCTTGGCTTCAACTCAAGTTGCGCGAACAACTCTGGAGAGCATTGTGAGGATCAAACCAACTTCACTTGGAGAGTTTTCTGCAAGGCCAACCCGAAAGGCTCCTTGCTTCCTTACTCCCCTTCTCTGCCTCCCCTGTAAGCCAGCCTGCCTTGCCCCGCCAGTAGCCAGACTTCTTTCCAGCATTTTGGACTCCACTTTCCCAATTGGTGAAGCAAGTCCCAAATGACTAAAGAGAACTGTGTGCCCACTTCAGGGACATTAGGTTATGAAGATGGGACGTGCCCTCTTAGGTGGGAGACTCTCATGGGGAGAGAGGGATTTCATGGGTCATTCCTGGGTTGTGTTAACTTTTTAGATCAAATGGGTTTTCTTTCTTTTTTGTTCCTTTCTCATCAAATTAGAAGTGAATTTTTTTTCTGTGGGTTGGGGCTGGAATTAGAGCATGGGAGGTCTCTTATGACCAGTGTAAGCAAGTCAGGTAAGGGATGGTCAAGGGCAGCCAACTGTGTGTTGGAAAGCAGGACAGCAGAAGCCAGTGAGGCCAACAGCATTGATGTTCCCCAAGGAACAATCTCAGACTGGGCCCTGGGTCCTCCCGAAACGTCAGGGGAGCTTTGCGAGGCTCAGACTACACATGCCCTGTCCTGTAGAGACTACAGTTGAGGAAGGATTTCCAACACTCCATGTTTGAGCTGAGTCTCTTCCCCAGTTTCCATCTCATTAATTGACTCCAGAGAGCCGTTTTCCTATTCAGGCCAACCTTCTGTTCAGCTGGGGAGGAGCTTGATTGTATTTTGGTTGCCTCTTCCCTCTCCTTTCTCTTGCCATCTGGGTTTTTGCCTCAGCAGGGAACTTTTTTCCCCCTTCATTTTAAAGGCAATGGCATGCCTCATTAGCTGTTTCCTCCAATTTAAAGTAGTCGGGCTTTTTCCAATTATTAAAACCGGAGGGGGAAAAAACACTGAGCCCTTCATTCAGATCAAGGCAGCAGATCAAGGAGAGTGATTTTCCCCCAGAATAGTACCAAATCTCCCTGGGATAGTTTACTCTAGAGATTTTCTTGTTTTATAAAAACTGATGTAAATGGGCTTTCATATCCCGATACTAAAGCTCTTTTAGTTCGCTTGCTTGCCAGGAGTAATTCACCGCCCAGGTGACCTTTTTCCTATACTTTGATGAAGCAGTGTACTCAGTGGTCATAAAAAATCAAACTCAGAAAGACCAAGATCCAATTTTGCCTGTCAGAGAAATTGGCTGTGGAACTTCTGGCTCTCATCTGACTCTTTTTGTCTCTACAACTAAGCATATCAAAGATTTCATAGGAATTATTTTTCTAATAAGATGAGTTCCAGAAGTAAAGATTGTATCAAGATATCAAAGTATTGCTGGATTAGAATTAGTCTATTTATTTTGGATCCCAACTTTAAAAGATTGGCAAGTAGCTCCAGTACTGAAATAGACGTGTGAGGGAGACATAATGCATACAAACTACCTGTAAGTCCCAAAGGAGGGGAAACATTTGCTCGAGATAAACAAGTACTTTTATCAGAAATCTCTAGTGGAAAGAGACCATCTGACAGCTTCCTGTGAACTAGCCAAAGTACCCTTCAGGGTAGCTGGTTCCACGTGTAGGTAGAACTAACAAATACATGCATTTTTTAACAAAACAGAAGAAATGAATGGCAACCATTAGTTAAAGAAGTCATTTACCTCCAAACACCCACGTTTGGGATATTGAAAAGATTGCTTTTAAATATTCTTTCTCTTCCCCCAAACCCCTTGCTCATGCATGCACACACACACACACACACACACACACACAAATATGCAGGCCTTTATTTAAAGTGTTTACTCAAACCATTACTCTGACAGCTAACTTGGAAGGTATTAAAAGTCCAAGGCTTTCATCAGTGTTGTCTCAGTTTTCTTCATTGCACGGGACAGCCATGAGCAGAATATCAAAGGCCTGTCCAAAAGTGACTGACTGACTGCTGGGGGATTTCCCAGGTCTGCTTCCACATGCCTTAGGGCAGCGGGCGTCCTGCAATGAAAGAGCACTGTCTGCAGCTCACCATTCCTCCCGCCACTGCTCCCGGAAGTGCCTTCTCTTCCTACTAGGTCCCCAGGTCCTGGAGCAGCTGGAAGATAGAGCCTACTTGGGATGGGATTCCAGAATAGAGAAAGGGCATTACTGGACAACTGAGGAATTCTGCATAAAGTATGGATTTTAGTTAATAGTAATATATCCATATTGGTTCATTAATTGTGACAAATGTATCATATTAATGTAAAATGTTAATAGTAGGGAAACTGAGTGTGGGCTATACAGGAACTCTCTGTGGTCTCTTTGCAATAATTCTATAAAACTAAGACTGTTCTAAAATTTCTAAAATTGTTTGTTTTACAAAATTAAGCGTTCTGAAATTTTTTTTTAAGGTTTTAGTGCCAAAGAACCCCACTTTCATGGGGAAAATGGTTGAAGTGGACATTTATGAATCAGGAAAGCATTTTATGAAAGGGCGGCCAGTATCAGACGCCAAAGTATACACACCATCCATCAGCAAACCATTAGCGAAAGGAGAAGTCTCAGGTTTAACAAAGGTGAGTAAAAAAGATGCTTTCCTCTGCACCCTGCTAGTAAAACAGCAGCTGTGGAAGCACAGTGATTCCAGAGCATGTTTCTGTTATCATTTATCGTTCCCTTTCTATGTATGCATAAGGTTTTAATCCTTTCTGACAGATTGAAATCTGAATTAGAAAGATGCAGTTTTGCTGATGCCTTTAGGTTTTTTTTTTCTTTCTTTTCTTTGCCTGTAAAGGGAGTAAGCTGTTTCTGCTTCTAAGCTAGAAGCAGAAGGCAAAAGCCATTATTTGCAGGTGAAGGATTTAACACCGAAGACAATCTGAGCCAGTATGTTTCTATGTCAGTAGATCCTGAGTGGAAGGGGGTGAGGAAAGGAGTATTTTCTTGCTTTACCAAGCTGTTTATAATATAGTAAAAACATACCTTTAAACAGGCACTAAACCATGTTAGTGTATATTCTTATGGTACCTTTCTCTAGGGTGTCAGCTGCATGTCTGCTTTAGTCATGTGGAATGAAAATTAAACATTTTTTTTTCTTTCTATAAAAAAGTAACCTGACCCCTGTTTTATACCTTGGTAAATATGGCTGTTTGCCAAAGCCTCTCTTACATTTCATTGAGCCATAGTTGTAAAAGCTGATGGAGTGTGAAATGAAAATGTGTATCACATTTCTAAGCATCATTTGATGTCCTCTCTCCAACACAATTGTTAAGTACTCCAAGAAAAGCATATAGCAATGACTTAACATACGGGAAAAAGATAAGTGGTATTTATCTGGCCATATAATGCCAAAACTGTTTTAATACATGTATTATCTTTTCCCTCAAAATAAATTGCTAGGGCCTGTTAATTAAACTTTGGGAGGAGTGACAAAGAGGGTACTATTATCTGTATTCTCACTTAGTACGGTGATACACTCTGGTGTCCCCAAACACGAGTGACCCCTCTCACGAGCTTGACAAGTGCATGTGAAGAATCTGTGTGTGCAGCCATCTGGCTGATAATGGAAGGATGTCGAATAGCCTTTGTCCAAACCCTGCCAAGTGTGTCATCCTGCTCGACCAGGAGTGAACTCTAAAACTTGATAAGCATAGCCGTTAATGTTTGCTGTTGTTTAAAAAAATAAACGCTACTTGGGGGTTGGGATGGATGGCCAGGACAGAACAATGTAATCCAGCATTTTAATTATATTGCTGGATTGGGGGGTGTTGATACGTTAGCTAACACTTCAGAAATTTTTAAAGGAAATTGGCTTTTTTTTTTTTTTTTTGCTTTTCTGCACAGTGTGTTTTACAAGCTTGACTTTAAAATTGCCACAGTAAAAAGGTTACAACAAATGGCAGTAGTGGGTAAATTATTATTTAAAGGCCCTGACTGATTTAATTTCTTCGTGTATGCCTATTGAAAAGGATGGTGTTTTAAAATATCATCATTGATAATATATAAATCAGGGAAATTAGTGCCCCTTTATTTCTTAACTATAATATTACTTTCTAGAAGGGCAGCCTCATTTAAATTCCATGGGGCAGGCTTTTCTACTCTACTCTTCCTCCCTCTGGCCTGTGAAAGGTGTTGTCATCAGTTCTGCCACCCGCCCGCCTCTGAGTCGCAATGGCCCAAAAGTCCGAGGGACGATGAGGATAAAGGTCAGTTAGCTGCTGGCCCCCGTGGGCCTCTAGCAATAGTCTTCCAGCGTGCCTGAGGCCAAGGGGTCAGGAATATTGATTGGGGTGTTTACATTAAGGTAAACATCAAGCAAGTCCTTTGTCACTGTTTGTGATTTCATATAAATTAATGAACGTAGCTTTGTGCTTCATTATTTGTCAGCTTCAAAGATATGTCGAACTCAGGGTCAAAAAGCCTTCGTTAATGAATTTGTCCTGATGATAAAATGTTTTTGCCGATGATATGAACCAAAATAAACTAAGCAAGAAGAGAACAGCTTCCAATTTTTTTATATGCTTTAGAAGTAGATGATGGAGGTTCTAATCATGTCTCAGACATTTCGGGCTCTTTGAACACTGATCAAGGTTCGTGAATGAAAAAAAATCAGCTTAACTCCGCGGAGGAAGCCTTAGGGTCAGGTCAACCTGGGTTTGCATCTGGACCTGCCAGCTTACCCTGGGCACGTGGCTCCTGAGCTTCAGTTTGGTCTGTTAAATGGGAATGATCATCTCTATCTCATAGGGTTGCTGAAAGGAATACATTCCATAGTGTATGTGAACCACCTAATCCTATCCCAGGACCGTAGTCAATGGTTACTAAGCAGTCATTGCCCTTCCCCCATATCTAGTTGCATCTAGAAAAATCAGATTCCGAAGATGACCTGGCACTAACAGTTTTGGTTTTGTTCGTTATTTTATCACGATCATGCTGCATGAGGGCAGGAGAGGGGGGTGAATTTCTCTATTAGGATAATCTATTCAGTGCCTGAGAACTAATCCCATCAGAATTTCTTCCTTTCAGAATGTTCTAGGCTTTCCTGAGTTTTTCTGGAATGATAATCTGGAAAGGCCAGAGCCTTTAAAGCAAAATATTGTGTTAAAAAATTATTTTCCATGGTAAATGCATTTCCTTATTTGAGAATTTTATGGTTATTCTTTTAAGTATTTAGCCCCAAGCTGCTTTGGACTTATTTTGTCTCACTTTAGGCCCTGTTGACATCTTTCGCTAAAACTGGAGAGAAGTACAACAGATTATAGGTGGAGTCAAAGGTTGGGTGAGAGTCATGAGATCTGGATTACAGAATTCGGACATTTGCGTGCCGTAACACATTGTGTGACCTTTTTACATCACTTAGGTTCCCTGAACCTCAGTTGTCTCTAAGATTCTGTGATTAAAATATTTCATTTGACAAAAATGGATTGAGTGCTGACCCTGTGGCAGGACTTTGAATTCTATAAATACTAATAGAAATCAGGCCTTGCATTTTCAAATAATAATAGGTAAATGCCCGTAACATGAAGGAAAAGGAATGCTATGTTATAACCTAAGTCAAAAGGTTGCTGTCCACTAAGAAATTATATTCTAGTGGAAACAGTATGATTATTACTATTCCTCTTTTCAGTTTGGTTAGAGGAATGGAGGATTGAAAGAAGGGGAGAATAGGAAAGGTAGACAAAATTAACCTGACTAATTTTAGTGAAAATGGGCAGCAAAATGCCACCTCCAACCTAATAGGGAACATTTCTGAACAAGTGTTATTTAAGGATAATTTATTTCAGAAAACAGTTATGGAATAATTATCCAATGGAAGGCATCGTAGATTTCAAAGGGATAAATATAAAAGAAAGGACAGAGCATGAACAATTGTCTGGAAAGTATCAGGGGACTTTGTTTTTAGGAGGAAGAAGGAACGAGAGGAAGCAGGGGATACGTAAGTTTTCTTACCTGGTCTAGGGTGACAATTCTCAGGTATGGTCCCCAGACTTACAGCATCAGGAATATCTGGGAACTTGTTAAAAAGACAAATCCTCACACCTCAACCCAGACCTGAGTCAGAAACTCAGAGTGAGACCCAGTAATCTGTTTTTGAACAAGCTCTCTGGGTAATGCTGATGCCTGGTGAAGTTTGAGAAGCGCTCTTTTAGGAAAATGACTCTCAAGTAGGGAGCAGTGTTTGATATTTAGAAAAGCAGTTTTAATGTTTTAATGTATTATATACAATAAGACCAAATTTTCACAGTACCAATTTCAGAAAATAGAGTTGAATGACTTCTTGGATAATGGACATTGTCTCTCATCTGTATATTAATAAATCTTCCTCAGGGGGTTATAAAAATGATGGTAGAGATAGACAAAAGTTGTAGGTGAGTATGGATGCATTGGAGGAGGGGGTGTGAGTTTTTTAGTGAAAGGGGTCAGAGGAATAGGAACCTTGAGAAAAACACAGTTTTAAGACGTTAAGAGCATTGATATTTTACCATGCTCTCTCATGGAACCTCAAGCTAGGGTAACATATCCTGTTCAATGTGATGATCTTTTTATACAACTGAAGTTTCCTTAGAAGATTGCTACGCTGTTGAGTCATTCCATGTGAATAAAAGCTATGCGTAAACACAACCTAATGTCACCTGTACCAAATCCATGACCATTGGATAATATGAAAAATTATCTGAGAGCCATCGTCAAAGATTGGGATCAATTAGTTGTTTTAGCTCTTTTATGGAAATTTTCTATTATTGAATTTTCGAGCATCCAGAAAAGTAGAGAGACTAGTATAATAATTTCACATACTCATCACCCACCTTTAACAGTTATCAACTTATAGTAGATCTTATGTCATCTGTGCTCTTATTTACTGCCTTCCCCTGCTTATTTTCAAGGAAATCCCATTTATCATTTCATCTAAATATATCAGAAAATATCTCAAAAAGCTGAAGATTCCTTTAAAAAAAAACATAATCACAATATAGTATCACATTAAAAATAATTAACATTAATTTTTTATCCGACCGTATTCACATTTTGCAGTTTTTTAAAGTTTGTCTGGATTGGGATACAAATAAGGTCTTCCATTCATTGCAATTAGTTGGTACGCCTTGTAAATCTTTTTTAATCCATAGGCTCTCTTTTCCCTTTTTGTATTGCAGTTTATTTGTAGAAGAAACCAGGTTGTTTGTCCTGTGGCATTTCCCACAGTGTGGAATTCACTAATTGCATCCGCTCATACAGTTTAACAGGGTTCCATGTTGCCTGTTTGTTTTATAAATTGGTGGTTAGACTTAGAGGCTTAATGAGATTCATATTTGAGTTTTTGACAGGAATATTTGTTATGGTGCTGTGCATTTCCATGATGAGGCATATAATGTCTGGTTGTCTCCCTTTATGATGTTATAGTTGATGAGCATTCCTACATTCATTGAGTCACTGGGGGTTGCAAAATGGTAGCATTCTAAATCTGTCTTTCCTTCCTCATGTATTAGCTAAAAGTACTGCTATGAAGAGAAACTTTCTCATATCAATTTTTATTTACCATGAGGTACAGTTCATGCAGGGAAGGTCAGTAAAGGGCTTGGTACCTTCTATTTACCAGTTTTCAAAATTTGAGTTAATTCCCTAGTGTCTTCCAAAAGTGAAAAATGAGATTTTTCTTAGTATTACTATAAACTTACACATTTTTACGTACTTGATATGCTTTTACCCATTGCAGATACTATACTTAGTTGGTGCTCAAATGGTTGCATTTGGGGACAGTAGAAGCTCTTCAGATTGGTTCCTCAATCCTTTTGACATTTTTTTCCCCAATTCATACTGTCCTTCAAGTCAAATTCAGGAATTGTCTGTCTTAACATCTGCAACTTCTTTTTCCACGCTGAAAACCCCAGTTCCCTGTAACACAACATAATTACGCACTTGCTTTATCTTATAAAACTTACAAAACTGTCTGATGATAACCATACCAACACTACGAGCAACATGTGATTACTAAAAACGGTTTCAGTTGATGTGGTAGTTTTGCATTTGTTTTTGTTCTTAGAGTGTATCTCTCTAAGGACTTACAGGCAAATAATGGTTTTAAAGTCACCTGAAATAGATCCTTTCCACTAGTTACAGCAACAAACCAATATACAATGAGGAACATTTGTTTCACTTTGTTTCCAGTCTTTTCTTAGAGGTTTTTTTTCAATTTTATTTCATAATTATGTAAATTCTTTTGCAAAATCAACTCTACGAAAGTATGTTCTAAGGAATCCACCTTCCACTTACTCTTGTCCCTTCTACCCTGTGACCTCTCTTACCTATTTAAAGATTTATTTGTTTTTGTTTTAGTTTTCACTTTATTCTTTCAATGGTTCAACAAGTACATGGACATATTTTCTGTCACCTTTTTCTCAGACAAATTGTAGACACTTTTGCTATTTTCACTTAACAATATATCTTGACGGTTACTGCCTAACAATATATAGAAATTCAGTGAATGTTTTCAATGATTTTTGTTAGGCTGTTAAACAGAATACATGAAAGTCTATATTGTTCTAGCGTCTGAGATGAATAATATTACCGTACGAAACCCAACATCTTTTCAGTCAAAGAA
Source organism: Rhinolophus sinicus (assembly GCF_036562045.2). NCBI lineage: Eukaryota > Metazoa > Chordata > Mammalia > Chiroptera > Rhinolophidae > Rhinolophus > Rhinolophus sinicus. Next base: position 58,798,198 of record NC_133756.1, on the reverse strand, counting down.
AAGGTACAATTACCGTTTAGAGACTGTCAGCTCCTACATATGCGGGAGTTGAGTGCAACATCCTGGAAGGTGTCACGGTGACCAGAGAAACAGTAGGATGGTCAGAAGGTAGGAGTGGTCAGACATTTGGCAAAACAAAAAAGGTTCAGAAGCTAACAATGGAGGTGAAAACCTGCATCCCAAAAAAGAAGACGCTTTGGCCAGTGGACTTCAAAGTCTGAAGACCATCCCAATTTAGAAATGAATGCATCTCATTGCCTTTATACATTCGATACCATTATACATTTGATGCATTTATTTTCCTTTGTTGAGTTCTGCTTACCAGACAGTCTTCTGATTATAATTTGCCTTCCTGTGCAAATGTCCCTGCAGGAAGAAAATAGGTTTGTTCAGCCCTCTAGAAGTGTGCCATTAATAAATTGGGATTCTAGTTTTATACACTGGTTTCCTGTGTCCAGTCCACGTGCTCTTTCTTGTGGGTGAAGGTCAGTTTCTGAGCTTTCAAGGCTCTTTGCCAAACCCTGGACCATGTTAAATCCCCAATTCAGCAAAGGCTACCTCATGTGGCCTCTTGAAAGACAGTAAGAGATTTTTCCTCCCTGTGTACCCACCGTGCCGTGGGCTAAATACTCGATGCCTGCTGCTGTGACTCAAAGCCAGCACTTGTGGGGCAAGTTCTGTGCTAAATAACTCACCTGCATTCACTGATATCATCCTCAAAGCCCAGTGAGGAAATTACTGTTATTCCTGCTTCACAGATAAGGAATCTGAGCATCAGTACCTCAATAAATACCTTATCCAGAGTCACAGTTAAAAGGTAGGAGAGGCAAGCCAGGATTTATATCCAGGTCTTACCAACTTTCAAGCCTGTGTTTTTGTTTTTGAATTGTGGTAAGAATATGGTTGTTCAAATATCTCTTTGAGACCTTGCTTTCACTTATTTTGGGTAAATACCCAGAAGTAGAGCTACTAGATCATATGGTAATTCTACTTCTAGTTTTTTTAGGAACCACCATACTGCTTTCCACAGTGGCTGCACCATTTTACATTCCTACCAGCAGGTCACAAGGGTTCCGATTTCTTCACATCCTCATCAACACTTGTTATTTTCTGGGGTTTTGGTTTTGGTTTTGGTTTTTTTGGTAGTAGCCATCCTGATCAGTGTGAGGTCAAGCCTGGATTTTTAAGCCCAGGTCCATGCTGCCTTCCGTTTTGATTTGCATGAGTCTTATTTGATAATGTCTGGACAATAGTTGCCTTTCATATACCAAAGTTACACTGGATTACGAGGTGGGGGAATAAAAGGATGAGAAATGGACAGGACAGTCATCTTCTCTGTGTTCTGTTAAGTCACAGTCAACTTATAACTCTGCCTTAGGAAGACAAGAAAATATGAACACAGCTGCTGCTTACCCAAGGCTAACTAGTTTTACTCCTGATGTTCCTTCTCTTTTTATGGCCTGTATTCTAACAAATCACTTGAATCCTACAATTTCTAAGATCAATACTTAAGAAATCAGAGCTATTTAGTGTCTGGTAAAAGACAGAAAAGAAGAAAATTCTCTTCTAATTCTAAACTTATAAGCAGCCAGTTTTATTACAAAGTTTTTCTCATCTTGAGTATATTCCTAGCAGTTAAGAATTGCTTAAAGAAAGAAAAAGTAGGGTGGTTTTGTGAAAAGAGCTCAGGATTTGGAGTCTGTCAGGTTTCCGTTCAAACAACAATTACAATTTCTCTGGTCTTGTACAGCTGACTTCCCTGAATCACAGTTTCGTCATTTGTAAAATGGACATAACTGATTCACAAAGGATTAAATTAGGTAATGTGTATGTAGTGCCTGGTACATAGTAGGTATATTAATATTTGATGAAGGAATTCAATAAATATAGCTTTAAAAACCAGTAATTTCCTGGTTTTTATTTTAATTTTTTTACTTTGAATTTTTAAAAAATACTTTGTTTCCATTGGTTTTCACTCTACAGTAGAGTGTAGCAATTAAGAACATGGATTCTAGATTCTGATTACCTGGGTTTGAATCCTTGTTTCACCACTTACAAGAAATATGACCCTGGGAAAGTTACTCAAGATCTTTCCACCTCAGTTCTCTCCTCTGGAAATGGGGATAATAATACTGTGTTTCCCCAAAAATAAGACCTAATCGGAAAATAAGCCCCTAGCATGATTTTTCAGGATGACATCCTCTGAACATAAGCCCTAATGCGTCTTTTGGAGCAAAAAACAATAAAAGACCTGGTCTTATTTTCGGGGAAACATGGTAGTACGCACTTCATAGGATTTACATGGATATGGCTTAGCCGTCAGTAAATGTTGGCTACTATTAATATTACCATTATCAATTTGTGATACAGGCCAAGGCATTGTTTTACTTTAAGCAATGAAGGTGAAAAGCACAACCTTTTATCATTTTAAACGCAATCGTCAGCCATGATATCCTACAAGATGGCAGATGAAAGCAGACCAACTTAGGAGTTTCCTCACATAATGAGAGTGACAAATTAACAGAAAAAGGCTCAAGAACAATCTTGTAGCATTGGCTGTTCTTACTGACAGACATTTTTCCTCTTATTCTTTATGTCCCTTATAAAGGAGAATATTCTAGAATGGCGAGCTGCATCTACCATTCTGTTTCTCACAAATGAAGGGAAGACTGCCCCAGGGTGTCTGGCTGCCACCTGTTTCTCATCTATTGGGACTTTGATCCTAATAATGGATTCACTTGAGCAGTTAGATAGCTCAGCACCAACCCAGCCAACTGCGCTTAGAAAGGAAGCAGAAGTTTTCAAGGGTGGCATGGTTTGCCTCATTACCAGACAAAGGGCCAGCAGGATATTCAGGTGTACTGAGTTTTATGTACAGGCTATGCTGTATTTTCAGAGCTTTGACCCTTAGAAAAGCACCGTTAAAATGCTTTCCTCTCCGTCTAACATTCATTTCCAAAGCCACTGAAGTGAAAGGGTCTATTAGTTCAGGGCCAGATTTGAAAGCACATGAACACTGCATTCATGAGGTTAAAGAAATGGCTTAATAATTAAGTTAAAACAGTTGAAAGTGGATCTGATTTCAAACAGATCAGCTAACCGTGTTAGAGGCAAATAAGGGCGTGTTCCTTCCTCCTTTTCCTTCCACCCCCAGACACTGGATCCAACCCCAAGCAGTTTTTCTCATTTCTTGTTTTCTTTTTTAACTTTATATAAAATTGAGTTCTTCATTTGTCCGTATGTTAAATTGGTGTCACAAACAGTTAAAAGCATAGTCCATGTAATCTTTAGTCCATTTTCTCATATTGCATCTAATTAATTTCTTTTGCACGTCCATTAGGGCATATTTGGGTTTCCCAGTCTAGATCCATAGGTTTTATTCTGTGCTGCTGAGCTATATTTTACTGGACATTACAGCTGAACTAGTATGATGATGTTGATTCAAAATGTGTTTGGTATGTTTGCATTACTTTCCATCCTCCAATTTGAGTACCTTCCAAAGTGTCATCAGAGCGAGCCAATGCTGAACAGTTAGCTTTCTTCGTTTCACTTCCATCACCAGTCGTGCAATCACTGATGATCATTTTCCTCCTCCTGAGGCTTGTAGCTGGGGCATGGTGAAGGGAATGGCGTGTATCAAGGAATAATTGTGAGTTGGTAGTAATAGCTACCACGCAGCGAGCCTCTACTGTGTGCTTGGTGTTAAGGCTTTGTGCCCCTGTTACCTCAATTTATCATTCTAGCCTGGGCTAGGACACAGGAAGTGTTCTTCACACTGCTGTGCAAGCACAAAGAGGCATCATAGGGTGGGATGGGCAGATACTTTCCCCATGTCTCTGTCCTTTGCCCATGTTGGGGGGAAGGAAACAGTGAGCTAAGGCAAAGGCATGGGCAGACTCCCAGAGCAAGGAAGGGCTGAGGGCAAGAGAAGAGATTCAGGCCCCCTGAGCTTGAATCACTCACACCCACATGCAGGTAATACCTGGCTTCTTATGATATGTTTCAGCATCATTGAACATAATGTTATCTAGGCACTAGACTGAATATTGGATATAGAACTAATAATTGTGATTTTGAACTTTAAGGAGATTTTAGTCTGGATTTTCTGGTAGTACTGCTATTCTGTTGTAACCCGTGTCGGGAGGGATTGGGATGAGGGAGAGGGTCTTATGTAGGTGCCCTAGCTGCCCTGTGCAATATAATTGCTCTTGTGGTTGAAGTTTTATAGGTGATCTTTATCAAATCTAAATGAATTCATTAGGAACAAAAGTTATTCTTCATCATAAAAGCACCAAATGGAAAAAGCTTCCTTATGAAAACTAAAGCCATATTTCAGAAACCCCCAAACCTAAAAGGCCATCTGAGCCCAATCTCCATCCCTACTGGCTGGGGTGAGGCCGACTCCAGGAGAATATTATCTCCTGTGACATTTAAACCTAGGTGTCCAGAACAGTTCTTTCATGCTTTCATTTTAGCTACATTACTTTTCCTTCAAATATCTTTCCTTACGCAGTCAACAATTATCAATGCCAAGTATGACCATATGTCTCAGTTTATCTGGGACAGTCCTCGTTTTTACCCGCTGTCCTGATACAACTAATAGTAGTGCCCTTTTTACACTCCCGCAAAGTATCCTGGTTTGGATGATAAAGTATATGGTCATCCTGTCAGTTCTAAAATACACACAGCACCGTGCCAAGCACTGCTTGGGATGCAGAAGTGTAAGAAGTGATTCTTGCCCTCAAGGAGTCGAAAGTCTAGTTGGGAAGAGAAGATATGTGCGTATGAAACAAAATCTATAATATATCAAGTACTACATTTGATGGCATCATATCATAAAGGATTGGAAGATAGGAAACCTCTGAAGACTTGTGTTATGGGTCAGGGTTCTTTGTAGACAACAGAAAACAGTTCAGTTAGTTTAAACAGGAAGGAGTTTAAAAAGGGATACTAGAGAGTTCATAGACTTGTTGGAAGGTCTGGGGAGTAGACTTTGCTGAGTTGTCCAGAAAAAAAACCCCAGAACCACATAGAGGCTGCTGGTAAGAGATATTTCCTCTGCCCTCTGCCCCAGCAAGGTAGAGCTCCCTATCTGTTTCCTCATGAACTTTACTTTACAATCAGTGTCTCACATGTGTTGTATCTGAGTTTGGAACCTGGGTCTCAAGATTGCACCCTAGGAACAAATATAGGATGGGGAATGTTCTTTGGAATCTATATTAGTAAGGTAGAATTTACAGAGTGGAGAACTATCAATATGGAGAGGGTATTCAAACAATTTCCACTACAGAGGATTTCATGGATGTGATGAGATTATAACTGGACTTTGAGGGTAAAAAGGACTTAATCAGGCAAATAAAAAAGGAAATTTTCCATATAAGAAATTTTTCTCAATGAGAATTTTTTTTGTTTATCTCCAAGTGGTGGAGTGCACAGAAATAAATATGGCTTTATTTGGGCATCCATAAGCAGATGTGGGCAGTTGGGAGAAGGTGGAAAATCACATTCACTATGAAAATTGGAACCTCCAGGTTTTAAAGTCCAATAGAGAAATTATACCTAACACGTTAAACAGTAAATCACATGTATTAGTGCATGATAAGTTAGGCAGTAACAAATTAACTCTGAAATTTCAGCCTTAACATAACAAAGGTTTATTCCCTGCTCATACTACAACACGTCAAGTACCATTTAGTGGGCAGCTTGGAATCAGGTATTGTCTGTTCCACACAGTCACTCAGGGACTCAGGTTGACTGCAAGAACAGAATTGCTGGAGAACCAGGCTTTTCATTGCCCCAGCACAGGAATGGCCTATGGTATTTCTCTTTACATCCATTGGCCAGAACTAGTACATGGCTCTACTACCTAACTTCAAGAGTTTGGGAAGTACATGTTCCTATATACATAAGAAGAAGATAAGGGTGAATACTAGAAGTTTTTACCTCGCATGTTGGAAAGTTTTTGAGCACGAGCATAACAGCATAAATCATCTGTGTGAAGAAAAGCTCATGAGAGCCAGGGCTACCTGTCTGTTCTTTTCACCACCAGCTCCGGGCCCGAGCACAGTGCATGGCTTGGAGTTGGTGCTCAGTACATATCTGTTGAATGAACTTGGCTTTCAATGACATGCAGGGTGGAATGGATGTTTTCTCCACCAGAGGCGGGGCAATTGAAAATACATAAAAAGGTTGAAATCTTCTGTAACTTCAATTTAGGAAATTAGTGTATTCTTCAAGGGCTAAAAAAGTCACAGTCAAGCCACCCAACCAGCTCTTTGAAGTCATTTGACGTTTCAATAAGCAAATTGCAAAAGCCCCTTTTTAAACTGATAATAATCTTGCAAATTTAAATTCTTTTCACAGGAACTGTAAGGATGCATACTTCAGAGCCAGGCATGCTTTCTAACCATAAATTTTAGTTTTCTTTTCCTTTTACTTTCTAGTGATAGCTTGTTTCTCCTGTCCTACTCAGGGTACTGACTTTGAGTGGTGCCTAAAATAATAGAACTGTGAATATCTTTGTTTTCTAACATAGTTTGCAAAGTTTTAAATTTAAAGGGCTTTGGAGAAATAAATTTTCTTTTGTCCTTCTATCTCCCCAATGCAATTCTGTAAAATTACTGAGAAACATAAATATTCAAGCCATATGTCAAGTTGACAGTTATCTAGTAGGAAGTCATCCTATAAAAATAGGATGCAATGCCTTTCAGATTTGCCACCACTTGAGAGAGAAATCCAAGGACCACAAAAGTAAAGAACTCTTGCTGATGTACTTCATCATGATCAGCATTTTCCTTCTAGACGCTCCTGGCTCCCAGGGCTTCTTTCTTGCAAGCATGCGTTTCGAAAGAATCAGGTATCCCCAGCACATGAGCTTAGCGGTTATGATGTAAGGATTTGAAACTTTGACTCTATCCCTTACTAACTACATGATCATTGGCTGGTCATGCTCTAGGTATATTTCCTCTTTTATAAAATTGAGGGTAACAGAATCCATTTGATAGGGTGATTTTGAAAGTGAAGTGAGATCATGCGTGGGAAGCATTCAGAGCCGTACCTGGCACATAGGAAGTGATCAGTGCATATGTGGTATGAAATTGGTAGCATGGTGATAGCCAGTGAAGATTCATCTAGGCCTAGTTAATCAAGATACTAATAATAATAGGTCCACGGGTATGGGTTATGTTTTGCCGAAATCACATATATATCATGAGAAGAAGACGTCGTCATTGGTCTTTTCAGGCATATTTATAACCAGCAACAGCATTTGTAAAGTACAGTTGCCTAAAATAAATACTTTGTTATTGTGATTAAGTTCCATTTTGTTATTGTGATCAAAGTTCCACTTTGAGTGGCTCTTTTCTTTTCTGTTATCCTTCAGATGAGATCAGTTCCTCTGAACAATCACAGAGCACCCACAGTATATGATAGTGCTATTTGCTACGGGTCTTCTTCTTTTAAATATTCTTGTGGGAGGTGATTGTCTCTTCTCTGAACTGCGTATCTGAAAATAAACAGAAACAATCTGCCTAACTGGTCTCCCTATTTCTGCCTTCTATACAGATCAGATCATGTCTCTCTTCTGCTCATACCCATATGCTGGGATTCCACATGACCCAGCATATGTACCCACATATTGAAAGCAGGCACTCAAACAGATACTTGTACACCAGTGTTCATAGCAGCATTATTCTCAATAATGAAAAGGTGGAAACAACCCAAGTGTCCATCAACAAATGAATGGATAAATGAAATGCGGTATATACATACAGTGGAATTTTATCCCTCTATAAAAACAAATGATGTTCTGATACATAATGCCACATGGGTGAACCTTGAAAACATTATGCTAAGTGAAATAAGCCAGACACAAAAGGACAAATATTATATGGTGCTACTTATCTGAAAGATCTGGAATAGGCAAGTTCATAGAGACAGAAAGTAGATTTGAGGTTGTCAGGGGCTAAGGGTGGAGATGAGGAGTTATTTCCTAATGGTTACAGAGTTTCTGTTTGGAGTGATGAAAAAGTCTTAGAAATAGACCATGGTGTTGGCTGTACAACATGACGATTTGTAATTAATGGCACTGAATTGTACACTTAATTTAAATGGTAAATTCTATTATATATGTGTATTTCTTAACACAATGAAAACTTAAAACTAAAGGAAAAAAATGTGTTTCCCAGTCACACTCAGAGTGGGATCCAAAGTCCCTGTAATGGCCTACAAGGCTTAGTGCCTTGGCCCCTCCCCCATTGCTTCGCTGATGTTACCGTTGATCTTTCTCCCCGTCAGGCGCTTTAGACCAGCCATACTGGTCTTCATGGTCCTTGAACTTGAACACAGCAGATACCCTCCCACAGTAGGGCCTTTCCACTTGCTCGTCCCTCTGCTTATGAGCTTCTCTTAGACGCTTATGTGACATGTCTGTCACCTCCTTCATTCAGGTCTCTGCTGAAAGATCCCCTTAGTAGTGAGGCCTTCCTGAAGAACCCTCTGTAAGCTAGTCACCCCATCGTCTGTCACACCCCCTTTCTGTACTCTGTTTTTCTCCATGACACAACTCCCCATCAGGCATACTAAATATTTATGTGCTTCTTTGTCTCCAGTTATAAAAATGGAAGCCCCACCAATGAGGCTGGTCTATTTCGCTTTATTCACTTCTTTGTCCTTAATGTTTAGAACAGTGCTTGGCATGGAGCAAATGCTGAGTAAATGTCTGCTGAGTGGATGAATGCATGTATTTGTGCTGGAGATATAGGTGCATCCCTTACTAAAACGGAATACAGGACCAAATATCGGGTCATTCTATATTATCAGTTAGCTATATTATTAGGTTGGTGCAAAAGTAATTGTGGTTTAAAAGGTTAAAAATGATTGCAGAAACCGCAGTTACTTTTGCACCAACCTAATACAAATGCCTCATGACAAACCACCACCAAACCTTAGTGGAGTTCAGCTGATCTCAGCCGGGCTTACTCATGCATCTTCAGTCAACTGGAGGGTAGCTAAGCAACTCTTCTAATCTTGGTGGGGCTCACTGCAACGTCTGATAGTTCAGTTGCCTGATCTCGATGGCCTCAGCTGGGACTGTTGGGATGAATCCACTCTGTTCCGTGGGTCTCATCCTGTAACAGGCTAGCCTGGGCACGTTCTCACAGTGAAGGCAGAAGGAAAACAGCAAACAAGTGCTCTTCAAGCCTCGGCATGCTTCGTGTTTGATAGCATCCCATTAGCCAAAGTAAGTCCCACAGTCAAGACCAGGGAGAACACCACAGAGCTCTGTGAGAGAAAGCACAGATACAGGAGGTGTATGAAGGCTTGGGACCACTAATGCATTCATTCTGCCACACCCTATGAAATTCCAGCTTTCTTGCTGGAGGGCTGCACATCTTTCCACCCTCTTTCTGTCGTCTCACAGGAACTCACATTCTGCTTCAAATTTAGATCCAGTCACTCCAGCTCTACAATTGTATCTTGGTTTTAGATATTGAGTTGCAAAACTGGAAGGGTTGGATCTAGTTAAAAAAAAAAAAAAAAAAAAGACAAAACTCATTTTTCACATAAAGAATCCAAAATCTAAATGTTAGTAGAAGTTAAGGAATTGTTCATGGTCTCCTATTAGGAAACTCTATAGAGTATGGTGGTGTTCTCTGACGTGTACGTATGTACCCAACAACTCAACTCAACATGATCACCCTTGGGGCCTGTGGTAGGCAGAAAAAGAGCCCCCCAAAGATGTCCATGGTCCTAATCCCAGGAACCTGTGGATGTCAGGTTACTCGGAGAGGATGGGAGATTAAGTTATAGATGGACTTAATTTGCCAGTCAAGTTGACCTTAAAGAGATTATCCTGGATTATCCAGGTGGGCCCAGTGTAATCAAGATAATCCTTAAAATAACATGGCAGCAGGGGAATCAGAGGTCAGAGTGATGAGAATGCTGATTTTTGAAGATGGAAGGGGGTCAGGAGCCAAGGAATGCAAGCTGGAAAAGGCGAGGAAATGTGTTCTCCCCTCGAGCCTCCGAAGGACAACTACACTTCATTTGATTTTAGTCCAATGAAGCTCATTTCAGGCTGCTGAGCTCCAGAACTGTAAGATGATAAATTTGGGTTGTTTTAAGCCACTCAGTTTGTGGTAATTTGTTACAGCAGCCTTAGCAAATGAATACAGGGACTGATGTTATCCCATAGACTCCAACTAAAAACTTTCCTGTTGGTCTGCAATGCCTCTGTTATAAATAATGTTTCCACATATGTGTAAATCAGTTTCTAGTCCTGTATCTGGCATCTTTTTGTATTAGTTATCTTTGGCTGTATAACAAACTACCTCAAAATTAGCAGCTTAAAGCAACAAATATTTATTATCTCAGTGCTTCTGTGGGTCAGAAATCTGGGTTCAGCTTAGCTGGATGCCTTTGTCTCAATGCCTGTCATGAGGTTACAATCGGTGTCACCCAGGAGTGTCATCTCAACTGAAGGCTCATTGGAGTGGGGGGGTGGGGGTGACTGGGGGAGGGAGGATGTGCTTTTAAATTCACTCAGTGCTGATGCCAGGATTCAGTTTCTTGTGGGTTGTTAAATTGAGGTCTCAGTCCTTTGTTGGCTGTTGGTCAGAGGTCTCCCTCAGTGCCTTCTCATGTGGGCTTCTGCATAGGATAGCTCACAACATGGCGGCTGGCTTCCCTCAGGGCAAGCAAGCAGAGAGAGTGAGAAAGGTGGAAACCACGTTTTTTTGTAACCTAATTTCAGGAATGACATCCCATCGTTTATGTTGAGTGTTATTAATTAGAAGCAAGTCAGTAAGTTTAACCCAGAGTCAAGAGAAAAGAATTACACAAGGATGTGAATACGAGGACGCAGGGATCACTGGGGGCCATCTTAGAGGCTACCCGCCACACTTTTATAGTCAGATACATTATTAAATCTCTTCATCTTCTCCCAGTTATTTTAAGTGACTTTTGATAGGATTATTATTTTTCACTTTAAAAAAAAAGTTCATATTCAAAATAGAAAGGGAGAATGGGCATGCCTTGGAATGGATTTTTGGAAGAACGTGTAAGGGAACTTAGGAAATGATAGAAAAATAGGTAGAAGTGTGAACTTTCTTCAGGTGACTGAGTTTAATGTAATTATAGTACATACCATGTAATTTTTTTAAACTAGTTTATCTGAATTTTCCAAGCTGAATAATATCGTAGTTATCTACAGGAAACATTTTACATGTTAGCTCATCATTTATGAGACTCATTGAGACAGAACAAAGCACCTGCCATGTGCTTTATTCATTTTAGGCAGTTCATGGAGCTCAATGATGCTAAAACCTTATCTCCAGTGTCATTGAAAATGATACTTAGAACAGGATGAGAGGATTGCATTGTATTTGGTTGGTGCAAAAGTAATTGTGGTTTTTGCAATTTTTAACCTTTTAAACTACAATTACTTTTGCACCAACCTAATAATAGCAGTTAACATCACACATGGCCTCTTTTTCATTTAAAGCGCAAATATCTGCCAACACACTATCATGGTTACCTAATTGGAAGAAATCCTTAGGAGTAATTTTTTTGAGTTGAATTGATTACTTAAAGATTAGCTTCAATACACCTCGTTGTTATATTTGTCAACATCCTATTCACAGCTTCCTGTATCTACTTCATGGAATGTGGATGGTTTCTGTGCGGTTCTGTGGTGGTGAAAGGACTTCATCATCCGTAGAGCATCTTGACCCAAGTCACTTTTTCTGGCTTCCTTACGCTTTGCCACCCCTGTGGAGCAGCTTTCACTTGTACTCATGCTTATCTCCAACCAACAATTGGGACTAGATTAGTTCAGATTTCTGCCACTATCGTGAACGTTATGATTATAGACTTTATAGTTCTAAATGCGCTTCTTTGTTCCTTGTTTATTTCAAGACTGTGTGTGCGCGCATGCGTGTATGTGTGTGTGTATTTGTCTATACGTCTGTGGCTGATATTTATTTAGCAGAAGAGAGACCTGCATAAGTTCTAGTAATTTCCAAACTTGGACATAGTAAATAAATAACTAGGGTTTCCCTTAAGTACGACTAGTATGAAAACCTCTTTGGAGAAAAAAAAATTTACTACCAATGAAGAAGTGCAAATAATGTATCTCCAGTTAAGACGCCAGACTTCTGATAACATACCCTTTTGGCAAAGCTTGCAACCTCTCATTTTTTGGTAGAACTCGAGAGGTTATGTATAAACAAATGGCAGTGCTCTATTGTGGCATAGGTTTTTATACTGTATTATCTATTCTCTCTCTGATTCTTCTGCCCTACCCCACCCCCCTTATTTTGGTCAATGAAACAAGTAAGACATTGAGAAAGTGTAAGTTCATTTGAATGGACATTGGTGCTAAGAAAAACTACAAAGGTTAAGGAAGGTGCAGGTATTCAGATAGAAACCTACAGCTGGAGGGTCGGGAAGGCATTCCAACACTGAGCGGCTACCTTTGTTCATTCCTTATTATCAGGGACTGACGGAGCTGATGGTATTAGGAATGCTCACCTTAAGAGGTGCTTCCTTAAATTTATATTATGGGGAGTAATGTGCACTTCTGATCAATAGCTTTCTGATAGGAAGATGATTTTGTATTCAAAGTAAACTTTTCAAAGTCAGGAGATTTTGAGTTTTTTTCTGATAGTATACCCACACTGCAAAATATATATATATTTTAAGAAAATGTCCTTGAATTGATCACATATTTGGTTTCAATAGATTTTCTGCATAGGCCATATGTTCAGGCTCAGTTAAAAGAAAAATGATTCTAAACTCTAATTGATCTTGAGTTATGAGCCATCAAATGATTTTTTTCTTCATCCCTGTTTGCGTCCACTTCAAGCTCTAACAGTGCCTTGGAGCCACAAGAAAAATGTACACATAAGAAATATTTTGAATCCATTAAAAGAAGTTGGGAGCTTACGAGTCATTTTCATTATCTCTTGAGTCGGATGAGATGAGAGTTTATACAAAATAATTATTAGATGATAGGTAGATGCCAAGCTGTGGTGTTTGATATGATTATCTCTTTTTTTCATTTAGCGTGGTTAAGTCAGAAGGTTGAGAGTTCTGAAAGAGAGGGATCACCAAGACCATGCAGGAGCACGTCAGATCTTTTCCTTTGGTGAATGTCAAGGCAAAATTATTCAGAATGTAATCCGAAATGCATTTGATCATCCAGTAGATAGTTTAATAATTTATGTTTGGCCTTATTAGCAAAGCCTTGTGTTTACTCTGCTTTCACCAAAACAAGATAAGAAAACCAAGATTATACTGATTTTTTTTTTTTGGTGTGTGTATTTTCCAGCTTAAAGTATTTTCTTTGTGAGTTTAATGACCTGATAGCAATTACACATTTGAGGTGAGAGGGGGAGGGAAAAATTACATATGAATAACATCTGATTTATAATTGCTCATGCCCAAAAGTAATACCGAAAGGCTCGTCAGTACTCTGCTGTCATTGCATAATTGTGTGACAGAGATTTTAAAATGTAAGTGTTCTCCCAAAATAAATGAAAAGTGTGATTGATTCCAAGTTTAGTTTGTTGATCCTGTTACATGCTGGTGTACCAGTAATGCCGATGGGCAATGCATATAACATTATTTACGTAGACTTCAAGAACTAGAACGTACTAACATCTTCGGTTTGGAGATAATTAGGCTTCCCTAGTGAAATGATGTTAAGATGCTCCTAATTTGAGGAATGTTTAGAAGAACAGTCGAGAAAGTAGCTGTCACCCTTGATCCCCTCCCTATAGGTCCTGGTGTCTGCTAATAACACCACACACAGGGCTAAGGTTGTCTGGCAATTCTAGGAAGGGAGATGGCACGTGGAGTACGATTATAGGGCCCTGGCCACACCTGCAGGTGTCAGGGACAGGAGAACTCATTTAGAAGCTGCACTGCAAGATGGGAAGACAGGTGGCAAATCTCTTACCAGGATATCTTTTATTTGAGCAGAACCAGACCACCTGTTCCTCATTAAAACACATTTTGCAGCATGTTCACATGTGAGCAGATCAAACACATGTGCGTATGTTCAGAGAAAGCTCAGTGACATGCCATCTACAGGTCACATTCACAGACTCAGCAGGGCTCAGCACAACAGGTAGTGGGAAGTATGTCTGCATGACCCAATGCTGGCTGTCCTGGGACGTCCTCCAGAGAAACACCAGGTAACACCATTATGTGCATGAGAAAGTGCAGCAGTAAAGTGGATAAAGTCTGTTGGGTAGGTATCTTGATCCTGATAATTATTTTAATAATTCTGTAGTGCCTTGATTTTTCTCATTTCTTCATGTAACATGATAAATGGTATGTTACCACCAAGACTGAACTTAGGATGACTAATGCCGAGCTTGTCATCTGCCTCACCATTGATACCTACTGTCTGTAAATTGGGCGAGTGCTTACGGCCAGGATTACGTCATGTTAACCACTTCCCAGGCAGTTGGGAGGATCACAGGAGCGAATGCGTGTAGAGTAGAGACCAGCTGGGCACATGGTGAATGTTCCATAAATACTGCTTCTTCTACTTGGAATTTCTACATGCAGCCTGTCCTCCACCTTTCTTGCAGGGTCCTTATGCTTCTGGTTCTGTGGCCATATTACATATTATAATTCATAAATATTTTTGATGCGAAGGAGGAGGAACTGCAGGAGAGGCCTCTGAACAGCATGACTTTCTTCCATTGGAAGGCCAAGCCCATCCGGCTCCCCAGAAAAGGATACTTACAACTGTATGAAAATACATCTATAGGATACGAAAGAATAAGTAGAAATGCAAATATCCCTTTAGAGGATGTTGATTGATGACCTCCTCGGTACCTTTTCCTTCAAATCCTTGTTTCTTTTGGCTGAAAGAGCTATTTGAGTAGGACGAATATGGCTGGTCCTGGAGGCTCGTTTTCTTAGCAAGCAGCTACCTCAGCAGGTCTGCATTAGCTCAGAGAAAGGAGGAGACCCTGGCAGAGGCTGAGCCCTGGAGCCCCCTCATCTTCCTCCACCAGCAAGCTTCAGGGTCACCAGCCATACAGTCACCGGGGGTTCCCTGTGCCCCTTGCCCTGTAAATGTGTGGAGTATCGGGCTTCTGTTGGAGCTCGTTCTCTCGTGCTCTGCTCTTCCTGAGCTGGGCACACTTTCTGGTGGGATAATGAGGTCTTCTTGGGGAATCACGTATGCCATGAGCAGTAGTACAGTGATTCCGCCACCACCAAAGACATCCACGTTCTAATCCCAGGAACCTGTGAACGTGTTACCTGCATGGCAGAAGGGACTTGGAGGGTGTGGTTAAGGTAAAGATCTTAAAATGGGGAGATTATCCTGGATTATCCAACTGAGTCCTATGTAAATCACAAGGGTGCTTATGAAAAAAAAAAAAAAAGAGAGAGAGAACTTTGCTGGTGGCCTTGAAAATGCAGAAAAGGACCACAAGCCAGAGGCTGCAGGAGGTTTCTAGAAGCCATGTAAAGGGCAAGGAAACAAATTGTCCCTTCGAGCCGCCGAAAAGAATGCACCTTGATTTTAGAACTTAAGACCTCCAGAATTAAAAGAGAATAAACTTGTATTAAAAACCTAGGTTTGTGGCAGTTTGTTAGAGTAGCGATAGAAAGCTGATACACCATGTTACTTCTCTGCTGGTGAGTATTTTTTCCCAGTGACGCTATCTCTGTGTATACTGTGTAGCGTTAGTGATGTTTGACTCTGTGTCCTGTTTACCTGACAGTCTAATAAGAAATACAAGAATAGGTAAGTGGCAATTCATAGGGAAAGATTTGCACACACACACATGCATGTAGTACTGAGGAACAGGCAGAAGTGCAAATATCCTTCCAGCTAACACTGTCCCCTCGGTGCCAGGCCCTGGGCAGCCACTGCAGAGTCAGGCTGGCCCTACTCTGAAGGCGCACACACAGGATCGTGCAGGAGACAGGAGTGGGCACGCCATTCACTACCGCTGACAGGCATGATGAGGGACGTGCAGCCCCGCGGAAGGGAGCACCTCGCCCGTCTTGTTCTGTCTGCTGCTTGCCAGAGGTTGTTCCACAGGAGGTCCTGGGTGGTTGAGGCCTGAGAAAACAACAGTAAGAGAACACAGAGCGCGTGGTAGTGGGTAGAGGGGAGATGGCTGGTGCAGGCAGGGCACAGAGCAAGGGCAAAAAGGTTTTCTGTAGAGTTGTGGGGTTGATAGTGACATTTTTCATTCCTTTTTAGTTTCCTTTGAAAACAGCATTACAATATTAGATATTAAAAGAAAACGCAGATATTATACAAAAGGGGACCTGCACATCTGACGGTTGAATCCCTCTTCATAAATTATGGAATCCAGGTTTCCCTTCCTGTATGGGATGATTTTAATTAGGAGCCTTTCCAGAAGACTCACTCCACAGATGGAGGGCCCAGACCGTAAGAGGTGCTGACTTCACTGTAGGCATAGCTTCTCCCTCCTGGGAGAGTGCTTGCAAGGACAGTACCCAGGCAGGACTTACCATCTCCAGACTGTGTAGGGTGCTGTGGGCGGCTCTGGCCTTCTCCGTTTTCCAAGCCGCAGTCCTGGAATGTAATAGTAGCCCTTTATTTAAACCTTTTGTCATCTAGGTACCTGCCTGCACTCTGGGCATGTCATTTCTAAGCCTTTCAACATCTTACGGTAGATGTTGGTATCCCTACTTCATAGAAGAGGTGACTAGGATTGGAGAGCTTAACCCACTTGGCCAAGGTCAGACAGCTGATGAATGTCTGAACTTGGGTTCCGTTTCTGGTCTGCCCAAATTTGAAACCCTTACTCATTCATTGTACTGTATGCTTCCTGTGTAAGGAACAAAAAAGCTTAAATTTGAAAAGCAAATAAAAGTGACTTGGCAATTTTGTAAAAAGAACATCTGCGGCAGTTTACACATTCCATGAGAACCACAGAATACCATAGACTACGTTGATCTTATTTGAGTTTTAAGTGTTCAAGACACATGTTATACATATCTCATTTGCTCCTCATAACAACCCATGATATGTAAATACTAGCAGTAGCTCCATTTTGCAGGTGATTTTACATGGAAGCAAAGAGAGGGTAAATCGTTGGCCCAGGAATCTTCCCATGGAGATGGAATGGGAGCCCAGCCCCAGCACCTACTACTCCTAGAACTGGTTCCCATTTGTGCCCCAGGGTGTTAAATGTGCTCAGGTTGAAGCCTGCTTTGCTTTCCCCAACAATTTGCATGCAACTGCTAAAGAAGGGGGAATCATTAAAGTTGGACTATTGTTATATCCAACCAGACAGTAGTAATTAGAGATGGACTGTAGTAACAATTTTTCTTCCGTCTTCATTCATCTTTCACTGATTAAACTCCGATCCCTGAAGTTTCTGAAACTCTAAGTTGCTTTTGTTTTGTTTTGATTTTGGTGTATATATTTGTTTCCAATTTAACAGATGTATTACTTTAATCGGATTTGATAAGCTGTAGTTTTAAAAATTCATAGAATACGTTTAAGAATTAGCAAATTAGGGAACAGTGAGATTTACAAGAAAAAAAATTTATCAGCCTTTCTTAGTGTGTCCTTCATCTGCTATCATTGGATAAATACAAGTGTCTTTTTGACTAAACAAAGGTCATATCCTGCCTTGTTTCAAATTTCTGTCTGTTTTGAAAAAGGTATTTCTAAATGGAATTGATTTCTTAAAAATTGTAAGTCTGACAGTTGATGTCTGGTTAGTTTTAGTAAACAAAAAAGTTTCTCATATTTGGTGCATTATATTTTGAGAGGTGCAATCGCATCTTGAATTTCAGGAATTAGTCATTTTGATTATGTTTAGGAGGCTTAGGGAAGTTCCAAGCCTTCTGTTTACTTTCCACAGCTATTGCTGTACTAAGATTTTCTCTATAGCTATTTATATACATTGGTGTGTGTGGGTGTGTGTGTGTGTATGTAAACTTTTATCTTACTTTGGTTATTTATCATCACTACCTATAAGCACTTTTTATTTTCATTATGGAAATGCTGTGTTATTTTCTGTTCATGAATGCCACTTCTAACTGTACATAAATCTGCTCGAGTTGTGCATTTAGATGTTTGAGCATCTTGGACTTTATGAGAAAGTCCTTATATTTCCTGTATTTCTAAATTACTTTTCCGTCAGTAGCACAGTGCCAATGACAATTGAAATGTACAAAGCTAGCTGCCTCCTGATTCCCCTGTCATCTGAGAAACTTTTTTTCAGCCTTGTATTTTAAGACATACTGTGAAACTCCTTTAATCAAGATCTTGGATTGGTAGGAGAGGAAGATAATGAAAGAAGCACAGTGCTGTGGAGACAGGCTATGTTTTCCCGCTCCTCCCCTGTTATCAAGCCCCCACCTTGATCTTAAGGAGAGAGGCAGGTCAAGTGGGCTCCCTGGGGCTGCATGTGCATACTGCTGTTCTCAGCGTGGTTCTGTGATTCAGACTCGCCCACTAGGAACAGGAGAGGGGCCCGGCACAGAATATGTTTTATGGGTCAGTTATGTTCAAATGTGTTAAATGTTTGAGAGGTGGAGGGAGGAAAAAAGCAATGCCCAAGGAAGAGTGACTGTGTTGAACACAATCACAGGTCATCCACAATGGTAGGGAACTAGCATTTTGAGACAATATTTTATGGCACATGAGTGAGAAGGAAGCAGGGAAGAAATTTGGTGACACTGGCATCAAAAGTCGAAGGGTGTGAAGCTGAGAGCACAGGTGGGTTACCTGTACCGCAGCTTTGTGAAGCAGAATGTCTGATGAACCCAACCAGAGACTTAATGCTTTAAGGCTCGCCCAGGCCCGTCCCAGGCAGCCTGACTCCTGGGCTGGCAGCAGCGATCACCGAGTGACAGCTTCTTGAATTGCAGGCACAGAACCAAGGTCAGCATTCAGAACTCGAGGTGGGGCAGAGGTAGGTTTTCCCAAAGGCTAACAGAGCTTAACCTTCAGGGCCCCACACTTTGAGGGGCCCCTTCCAAGTTCCTCTACCTAATTTTGTATTCATTTTTCTATTCTTAAAGAAAAGCTTCAGGCCGCTCAATATCTGCATCCACTCCTGGGACCTCCTGAAGTTACACACAGAAGTGTGAGTGGGGCTGTGTGCATATATGCACGGGCACTTCCACATTTTTCTGGGGACCAGTCTGTAGTCTCTATCAGCTTCTCAAAGCCATGTGTGACTCAAAACTGTTAAATTTGGGCCTAGGAGAAATGAATCAGCCTCTTAGTTCTGGTCTTGGAAACCTAGACTAAGACAGTGATGCTTTAATTGCTAGAGGCAACAGCTCGTGACTCATGTAGAAAAGTGCCCTGAATGCATCACTAGACACATTGATCACAAGAGACATAGACAGGCATGTTTTTGATTGGGTACATCTCATCTGGAAGACACACCCTCATATTCATTCATTCATTCATTCATTGGTTCATTTCTAAACACGTACTGAGTACCTCCTCTATACTTGCAGCTGTGCAGGTTCCAAGAACCCAACAATGACTACGCAGCCTCACTACTTTTGAAGAGCTCACACAGCTTCTGTCATTTGAGCTACAGGACTACATTCTTTCCCAAGGTTACTATATCCATATGAGTGCTGGCCATGAGACTTTGAGGCTATTTTTAATCAAAATGAAAGCTTGTCAACATATTCCCAATTCCAAAATACCAAGCAGAAAAAGTCAGTCTCCCAAGAGAGTGGTCTCCCGGGGCAGGGGGCAGGGGGTGGATCTCGGTGCACCGCTGAGCCCAGCCCCTGCTCCCGCTGCAGGGCAGCCGCCCAGCAGTGTGCTCCTGGCTGAGGGCTCACAGTGCAGGGGCACCAGCATGTGTCCAGAGGCCCAGGTACCTGAGGAGCGCAGAAATAAATAATGGTTCGACTGCCATCGGGCTTAGAGATTAACCCCTGTGGTTAACGGCTTTGTTAGTTTTGCAATTAGTCTCCTACAGGCGAAGCAAGAATTCTTTCGCATCTATCACATGTAACTTAGCTGGCGGATATTGGATTGTAAAACTCATCTTTATTTCCCCATTCCTATTCTTTGTACTTCTCACTACCCGCTTTCTCTGAACTCAAATCCTATCAAAAGTCTGTTGTTCCCTCCTCTCCACGCTTCTGCCACCATCCTCTCCCACCTCATCTATTGCCACAATCCTCTGCCCTCGTTCTGCTCGCTCCCCTCAACCCACCTGGCCAGAGTAACCTCTAGAAAGTGCAGTTCCAGTGCTTCTGCTGTGCATGGTGAGCTGCAACTCCCCACTTCCCACACAGAGGCAATACGGTCACCAGGAGATTGTTAGAGAGCTTGGAAGGGAAAAATACGCCAAGTGAAATGGTTATTCAGAGACATTTTGTGCTTCTGTGGATTTCTTGTTCTTCCACAGACAGACATGCCTTGTGCTGTATGTACTGCCTCTGGGTAACCCCCACCGCCCCCTGCATTGTTCCTTCCATCCAGTATTCCCCTTCCCCACACCCACCCCATCTCTCAGCATGTTATTCAAGTTTCAACTGGGGAGACACTAATTTTAAAGCCTGTACATAAGGTGGAAACCTTACGGAATGGAATCAAAATTATACTTCGAAACACTAGAACCACCTGAGAGTTGCCAGGTTTCCTCTATTTCTCCCCACAGCCACTAAAAAAGCATCAAGGAATAGAGAATACCTAAAAGATAGTGCAGTCATGTCTCCTAGCTTTTCATGCTCCCTCCAAGAAGGGTTTCCCAGCCTTTTCCATGCCTGGCACACAGAGAAAATGATAGTAGTTACTTGGCACACCAGGGCAAATGGTGGGGGGGGCTGCACGTAGGAGACAGATGCCTCTAGCCACCCAGATCACTTTAGGCCCCCTGCAGGTAGGGGGCAGTCCTTCTGTATCAATGGCCCAACTGGGAATCTCTGTCCCAAGGGACATGTTCGCTGAATAAAAATGGCTTCCATGGGTTTTGTTCCTCTTTTTTTTTTCTGATACTTGTATCCTAAAAAGTTGGAAAAATTTGTGATATGACTCCACTTGACATAAATTCTATCCTTCACGAATTCTGCCTTGATTCTCCATAAACACTGTTTGTCTCTCTCATGTAGTTTTTGTATAATCTGGAAAATCATGAACTTGGTGTGACCCTCCAAGGGAAGGAACTGTGACTTATACCTCACGTGGGGCTGCCTGGCCCATAATGGGTGTTTGAATGTGCCTCTGTTGAAGGAATGATAGTTCCTTATGTGGAACTAAGAAGCTTCTGCATAGAAAAGGAAACCATCAACAAAATGAAAAGGCAACCTTTTCTGAATGGGAGAAAATATTTGCAAATTATATATCTGATATTTGATAAGGTGTTAATATCCAAAATATACAAAGAGCTCAAACAACTCAATAGGAAACAAACAAAAAAAAAAAAACAGATTAAAAAAATGAGCAGAGGATCTGAATAGACATTTTTCCAAAGAGGACATGCCAACAGGTACATGATGGCCAAGAGGTACATGAAAAGATGCTCAACATCACTAATCATCAAGGAAATGCAAATCAAAACCACAAGGAGATATCACCTCACACATGTTAAAGTGACTCTTATTATAAAGACAAGATAGAACAAGTGTTGGCAAGAATGTTGTGAGAAGGGAATCCTTTGCACTGTTGGTGGGAATGTAAATTGGTGCAGCCACTATGGAAAACAGTATGGAGATTCCTCAAAAAATTTAAAACAGAACCCAATGTATACTGCAGCTATGCCACTTCTGACTATTTATCCAAAGGAAACAAAAATACTAATTTGAAAAGATAAATGCACTCCGTGTTTATTGCATTATTTATAATAGCCAAGACATGGAAGCAACCTGAGTGTCCATTGATGGATGCATGGATAAAGAAGATGTGGTGTGTGCATGTGTGTGTGTGTGTGTGTTTATACACACACACTATCAGACTGTTACTCAGCCATTAAAAAAGAGACTTCTTGCCATTTGTGACAACATGGTTGGACCTTGAGGGCATTATGCTAAGCGAAATAAATCAAACAGAGAAAGACAGAAAGACAAATACTGTATGGACTCACTCATATATGGACTTTAAACAAAAAAAGAAAGAAAGAAAAACAAATGAAAAACCTGAGTTCATACATACAGAAAACAGATGTTGGTTGCCAGAGACAGGCAGTTGGGGGTGGGCAAAATGGGTGATAGGGGGTCAAAAGGTACAAGTTTCCATTTCTAAAATAAATTCTAAGGATCAACTGTAGAGCATGGTAACTATAGTTAATAATACTGTAATGCATATTTGAAAGTTGCTTTGAGAGTAGATCTAAAACTTGTCATCACAAGAAAAATAAATTTGTAACTTTGTGGTGATGGATATTAACTAGACTTATTGTGCTGATCATTTCACAGTATATAAGAACATCGAATCATTTTGGTGGACACCTGGAGCTAATACAATGTTCTCTGTCAGTTACATCTCAGTGAGAAAAAGAAGTTCCTTCTGGCGACCCAGTACTTGATTGATACCACAATGGGGCTTTCTTTGCATTCTAAAATTATTTTCCCTTCTGTGTTTCTCTCTTTCTAGGAATTCAGAAATACACTTGGAAATCACCTGAGCTCAATACTTCACACCTCTGCTGCAACTCAGCGGGACCCAGCGAGTTCCAGAATGGTGCTGCAATTGCAGAGGCTGCATGCGCTGAGGATGTCTGTGGGCCTGGCTCTGTTTGCTCTGCTTTTTGCTTTTTTTGTCAAGGTCTATAATTAAAACTCAACTAAATGAAGCATCTTTGAAGAAGAATAAATTCCTAATTAAAATCTTCAATGAACAGGAAAGCAACCACATCGGTTCTCAAAGGCCATTAATTTATGCTGGTCTCACTGCGTCCTCTTCAGCCACACTTTTTAATGAGGCTCACCCTGTCTCATGTGGAGTTGGGCCCATTGGTTATTTGATCTAAAAACTAACAACAGCTGCCATAGCATATCTTTTAAATTAAGCCCCTTTTGGTTTATTTTTAGCAAGAAATGCAAATGGTTGTATCTTCTTTAAATCTCCAATCTTGAAATCAGAACCTAATCATACCGTGTGCCTACTCACCTTTTTCTTATGTGGGAAGAATTTTCCATCTATAATAAACATATTTAAATGCACCTTCCTCTTTATACGTTGTTTGGAGTCCCGATGCTACGAACATCTTATTTTTCACAGCAGGTGTGTTTCTGAAACATTTATATTGAAACCTTTTTTAGACCTTGAATCCTTTTGGAATACACAGGGAGGCTGCCAGTTAAAGGACTCTCAGCAACAGTTTGAGAAGTGTGAGGAGTCACCACTTCTTTGGTGCCCACCAACTTTCAAAAACTAGATTCGTCGAAAACAAGCCGTGCCCTTTTTCTGACCAATGGCAACAAATGTTCATGTTTGACCAATGGCAACAAATGTTCATTTCTACCTGACATCAATAGCCTTCTCTAAATGAAGTGACTCCTTTCACGATAAAAGAAATTTGATGTAATAAGCAAATCGTATGACTATCAGAATTTAAAAAGTTACTTGGATTGTATCAGCACAGGGAAATGAGGTGCCCGGTGGTTACCATAGGAGGACATTTTTCATCTTTAAACCCACCCTCCCACCCTGTTAAGCTCTTCCTTTTATCTCGAAACATTTCGGCCTTTTATGTATCTTTTAAGGAATACAAATTAAAATTGAATCATGTCATCAGTTGGTGAGTGTAAAAAAACCCAGAATTTTAGTGTTAATACATTTCTCCCATAACTGGTGTGTGAATCCAAGAGAAAGTCACATTGAAAAAGCAAAGGATGTGCCCGAGAGTCCTACAGAGGAACATCCACTGTGGGTCAATCACCCGGACTCCGCAGTCCTGCAGCGTGTAGGAGCCTGGTGGGCACTTCCTTTCTGGAGACACATGCAGTCATTTTTTTTTTTGTTGTTAATAAACAAAGTGCGTTCCTGTGTGCTACATATTACTGAAAAACCTAGCAGAAGTGAAAATACTACTCCAAGCCTAGAGTCACACTATGTAGGACATAAGAAAAGCTTTATACCTCTAACCCGGTTGGAGACAGAAAGTTTTTCTCTCTTTCCCGAAGCTCACCCTTTCCCCACCATTTTCCTCTCACCCGCCTCATCTAATTTTTTCTTCTTTGCTAGCTGTATGCTTTTCTTCCCTCCCGTCTCCTGCTTTCATTTTTTCTTCCTGTAAGACAATGATACACGCAGCCATCCAGCAGCCCCACTGCCACCTCACCGAACATGGGGGGCATCCTCAAGGATTGTTTCGACCATACGGGATGCCCCCCACTCTGCCCAGACTGTTTATTACCCCCAGTTAGGCTGCAACTCCGCTCTGCTCTCTGTCCAGAAAGTTGCTTAGCCACTGCTCTGCTGCAGGGAGCACGTGGTATTGGTCATTGTATTTATTGGTGCCAGTTATGACGGGGGTGGCAGGGGTTTGGAAATCCAGCTTACTTTTCTCCAGGACGTCCTGCTAGAGGGAGAGAGGAGAGAAGTGTGTGGTAGGTGTCGACAGCACAGTTCTCTGTGGACAGGAGTCAATGCAACTGCGTCAGGGAGCTGGAAGAGCAAGTGTGGTCATCAGTAGCATCATCGCCTTTCCAGCGCCACTCCTTCCTGCTCTCGGTGGTAGCCCTGGCTGTGTGACCTGCTTTGGCCAGGGCAGGCGGAGTGGAAGTGTCATGTCTTTGTCTGCAGCAGACACGTTCAGAGCCCATGTGCAGTCTGCCGTGTGTTCCTCCCACCACCAGGGTAAGCGTGTGCACATATGCCAAGACGAAACCTCTCAGCCTTGGTCCCGAGTAATGTGAGGAGCAGAGCCCTCAGATTAATGTGAGGGCCAGCATGTGCTAGGCATGCGTCAAACAAGAAAGGAGCTTTGTCGTGTGAAGCCTCTGAGTTTTGGGAGTGATCACTACAGCATAAGCTAGCTAGCCTTCCCTGACCCATACAGAGTCAACCATGATAGGACAATTCATCTGCACTTCGTAAATATAACTGTTGTACCTCATGTTGTCTCTTCATGTTTTCCCTTAGTACCAAAATTCTTTTTTAATTTTTCTTTTTTCTTTTTTTTCATCTGGCCCTCTCCGCTGAAAAAGGGAATTTGTAGAAAGATCTGTCTTAGTCTGTTCAGGCTGCTATAATAGAATACCATAGGCTGGGTGGCTTAAACACAAATTTATTTCTCATAGTTCTGAAGGCTGGAAAGTCCAAGATCAAGGTGCTGGCAGATGCGGTAGTATGTGAGGGCCTACTTCCTGGTTCATAGATGGCCATCTTCTGGCTGTATCCTCATATGATGGAAGGGACAAGGCAGCTCTCTGGGTCTCTTCTTATAAAGGCACTACTCCCATTCATGAGGGCTCCACCCTCAACCTGGTCACCTTCTGAAGGCCCCACCTCCCACCATCACACTGGGGATTGGGTTTCAACATGAATTTGCGGGCACGGCACACATTCAATCTAGCGCAAGATTTTTTCAATGCTTTGGCCAATTTTTTTTCTTAAGGTAAACAGAGTAAAACAGATGAAAATGTGCATAAATCATAGGAAACTGATGGATTTTCAAAAAGTGGACATACATTGTAACCAGCACCAGTAGACTCCCCATGCACCTTCCAAGCCATTAATTCTGCCCCCCAAAACTAACTACTATCCTTATTTCTAACATCATAGACTGGCTTGCCTGTTTATGAGCTTTATATAAATGGCATCATATAGTATGCACTATTTCATGTCGGCCTTTGCTCAACATTACTTGTGAGTCGCATCCAGTTGTTGTGTGTAGCAGTAGTCCATTCATTTTCATTGCTGAATGGAATTCTATTGTATGACTATACCCCATTGTATTTAACGATTCTACAGTTGAGTTTCCAATTTTTTGCTATTATGAATAACGCTACTAAAAACATGTGTTTTGATACACATATATAAGTATTTGTGTGCTGAACATATATCTAGAAGCCAAATTTCTGAGTTGGGGCATTTGCATATGCTCAGCTTCAGTAAATACTGCCAAATGGTTTTCTTAAGTGGTTGTCCCAAAATTTACATTCCCAGAAGCAGTATATGAGAGTTCTGTTTGCAATCCATTTGTTGACATGAATTCTGCCATTCTCCCCACTATTTCTTCTCTCTGTACCCTTGACATTTCTTCGGCAGACCTTATCTCTACTGTCTGCCATCCATGGGTCAGCCCTATTTTAATAAAAATCTTGATAACCATTAACTGTCTAGCCCTTAAATGTGCCACACATCATGATGTGCGCTTTACAAGTGTTAATCAGTCCTGAAAAGGCAACTTTTGTGATAGGTTTTCTTATTCCCATTTTATTGGAAAAAAAAAAAGGTTTCTCCTTTCCCCTCCTTTCCTCCCTCCCTCCTTTCCTTCCTTCTTCCTTCCTTCCTCTTTCCTTCCTTCCATGTCTCCTGCTTCAACAAGGGTAAGATAGTCCATAGGACAATGTAAAGAATTTTTTGGTAAAAGCTTTGTTGCTGGGAAAAAGTGTCTATACATCAGATTTCCACGTGCCATCCAGTCAAAATATGCTTTTCTATGGACTTCTTTCCAGATTGAAGTTTCAGTGTATATTATGTCACCAAGAGAGAATATGAGCTACAAATGAAGTTTCAAGAGGTTTTATCATTATAAAACAAACTAGAAAGAAAAATGAAGGGGCAGAAGTAGACAACGGAAGGAAAAATAGGAAGAGAAAGAAGAAAAAGGAAGAGAGGAAAAATATTCTTGAGACTTGCCTGGCACCCCCATGGTTGTTCTGTGAACTCATAGGAGCACCCTGGGATGTTTTAAATTTCTGAGGGAAATACAGCAACATCTGTTAGATTCATGCAAACTACTACGAACTCAAAATAGTTCACAATTTCAACACTAGAATTCACAACATTGTTTTGATGGCACCCTATCTTTGTCAGACTGGATTTTTGGCACTTGCTTTGATAAAAAGCAAGTATCAAGTGAAAATCGATGTGGAACAAGATATGAAGGTGCTCTTAATTCAAGGTTTGAGAGTGATGCCGTGCCCAACAGATGCGCACTTTCCATTAATAAGTAATTACGGTAATTTTAGAATAAAATAAAAATATGTTTCTTTCAATTTACATGTATTTTTCAAACAGTTTTTAACAAGCTATGAGGACATAAATATTTACTAAGTTGTTAGGGCCTACCTACTTAAACAGAATGGTTAGCTGTTTCTTTTGGCCTAGGGAGTGCCTTGCATCAAGAAAACTTGAGAACTTATGCTCTGTGGTACACCCTAATTTAGAGGACCCATGTCACACTCATATTTAATATGGGGACCTAATCACTTCTCAAAATATTTTCCCTGTATTTTATAGTTGATTTATGAATAGCACGTTTGGTAAATTTACACTTACCACTGAGCTTAAATTTTATGGTGTTCAAATCATAAAATTTGAGTTAAGAAATTATAAAAGAGTCAACTAGATTCAGATCACAGTTGTTTCCAATATAAATTTGAGGTCAATAAGGGAAGAGCATGAGATTTCTGACATCTGTAAAAGTTTGGTTCAAATTTCAGCCAGTCCACTTTCTCTTTCTGAGCCTCATCCATAAAATACTGGCGTGATTCCTTTGTAGTGTCACTGAAAGACAAAATCAGCTCACCACATATCAAGTACTGT
This sequence comes from Rhinolophus sinicus, assembly GCF_036562045.2. Lineage (NCBI taxonomy): Eukaryota > Metazoa > Chordata > Mammalia > Chiroptera > Rhinolophidae > Rhinolophus > Rhinolophus sinicus. Next base: position 58,770,489 of record NC_133756.1, on the reverse strand, counting down.
GTCCTTGGCACACATCATTTCTTCCCCTTTCATGATTACATTAGCCATTGAAACCTGAAAACCAATTTTGTAAATAAAACTAGGTGTTTTAAATGCTGATATTAACACATGACCACCCAAAAGAATTATATATGGAATAAAAAGATTCCTGCCTCAAGGGGCTTAGAGTCTAATTCTAACAAACACAGCAAAGGAAGAAAAAGTCAAAGTAAATGGATTGCAGCTGTATTTGAGGAAATCAAATTAATGAATAGCATGGAGCACAGATTTGGGTGGCCGATCTTAGATCAAGAAGGAGGTTTTCCATGGCCAAAGATGAAAAGAGCAAACAGATTAATAGGGAAGCCTAGAAGTCATGCCCTCCCCCATCCTGCCTTGGGGGTAAAGGGAAATGCAGACACTATTATTCTTCATTAGTTTTCTGTCAATTATTTCCTACCAGTACTATTTCCTAGAGTTCTTTAGCCAAAACATCCCAACTGTGTAGCAGTTAAAGATTTCATTTGGTCTCTTATGGTCTTCCTACTTTATGGGCACCTAAATACATTTATGTGTACGGATGAGGCAAGTGCTGAGGGGTGGGGGAATACTTATATAGACTTAGATCAAGGTAAAGGGAAAGTTGGAGTTCAGGAAAGCCTAAAGAACGGGGAATTTTAACTTTCGGTTTTATTTCATCTGCTTTTAATATACCTAATTAATCATAATAACTATAGATGTTATCCCAGACTGATTACAAGGTCCAACCATTTAACTTCTGTTTTTACTCCCAGTTTCCATAAAAAAGGATAACATACAGGTGGTTTTTAAACAGACCTAAAGATTTTCAAATACCGTAGATTAAAAAGCATGTTGTTTACTTATGACTTACTATACTTGGGCCTAACCTTTGTGAGCTAAAGCATGCCATCCACATAATGCATATGTAAGTAATGAGTAATTACAAACTACAGCTTACTCTTAAACTGAGTGTTATCTCCTTCAAAGAGTCCTTTGGAATGACTCTGATGACAATCCTGAAAATCATTCCTGGTACTATCTTAACGAATCTTTGCCCTTACAAGAGGAATTTGTGTTATAATCTCTACTCAAGGAGGTATAATTTGTGTTGAAATTACCAGAAATAATTTAAACATCTGGTGAGCGAAGTGTAAGGTTGAACTAGGTGTATTGGTAGGAATCCCTAGGAAAATTCTTTTGTTGGTCTCGGCCCTCTTTAGAGAATCCCTTGAACCAAGATTTCTTCCCTTAAACACTAGACTTTCCCCCTGGATAACATGAACAGAGAAAAGTCCTGGACCAGATGGCTTCACAGGTGAATTCCACAAAACATTTAAAGAATAATTAACACCAATCTTTCTCAAACTCTTTCCAAAAATGGAAGAGGAGGGAACACTTCCTAACTCATTCTATGAGGCCCGCATTACCCTGATATCACAGCCTGATAAAGATACCACAAGAAAAGGAAATTGTAAAACAATATCTTAGGGATAGAGATTAAAAAAATACACAAGAAAATATTAGCAAATTGACTTCAACAGCAAATTTAAAAAATTGTTCATCAGGAACGCAGGGGAGGTTCAACATAAAATCAGTGTAACAACACATTAGAATGAAGGGGGAAAATGTGATCATCTCAATTGACTCTGCAAAGACAGAATCCACCACCCTTCATGACAAAAACCTCTTAGAAAACTAGAACAATAGAGGGGGAATTCCTCAACTCAGTAAAAGATACTTATGAAAACCCACAGCTAACACCATACTGAGTGAAAGGCTGAGAGTTTACTCCCGAAGATCAGAATCAAGGCAAGAGTGCCCACTTTTACTGCTGCCATGCAGCATTGTATTGGAAGTTCTAATGAGAGCTGTTAGCCAAGAAAAAGAAATAAAAGGCATCCAAATTGGAAAGGGAGAGGTAGAACTGTACTGGCAGATGACAGGATCCTATAGAGAGAATCCCAAAGATTCCACAAGAAAGCTACTAAAGCTAATAAACGAATTCAGCAAAGTGATAGATTGTAGGATCAATACACATAAATGAGTTGTCTTCCTCTACACCAGCAATGAACAATACAAAGAAAAAAAATCAGAAAGCAATATCATGTACAGTAGTTATCTAAAAGAATTAATACCGAGTAAAAGGAGTAAAAGACTTGTACGCTGAAAACTATAGAACATTGCTGAAAAAATTTAAATATCTAAACAAACGAAAAGGTATTTCATGTTCATGGACAGGAAGACTCAACATGGTTAAAATGTCAATACTACCCAAAGCAAGCTACAGATTCAACGCAATCCCTATCAAACAGCCTTTTTCTTTTTTCTTTTTTTTTAACAGAAATGGAAAAGCCAACCCTCAAATTCACAAAGAATTACAAAGGGCCCCAAATAGCCAAGACAATCTTGAGAAAGAAGAATAAAGTTGAAAGGCTCACAAACACTTCCCAACTTCAAAACTTACAGCAAGGATACAGTAATTAAAACAATATGGTACTGACTTAAGAACAGGCATTAAGACCAACAGAAAAAAATAGAGATTCCAGAAATAAATCCTCACATATATGGTTATCTGATTTTTTTTTTTAAAGGATGGCAAGACTATTCAATAGAGAAAAGATAGTCTTTTTCAATAAATGGTGTTGGGAAAACTAGATATCCACATACAAAAGAATAAAATTGAACCCTTACCTTAAATGGTGTTGGGAAAACGGGATATCCACATACAAAAGAATAAAATTGAACCCTTACCTTACTTATACCACATATGAAAGTTAACTCAAAGTTAGTAAAAGACCTAAATAAAGTTAAAATCTAAAATTATAAGCCTCGGGCCGGCCTGGTGGCTCAGGCGGTTAGAGCTCCATTCTCCTAACTACGAAGGCTGCCAGTTCGATTCCCACATGGGCCAGTGGGCTCTCAACCACAAGGTTGCCAGTTCAATTCCTCGAGTCCTGCAAGGGATGGTGGGCTCCGCCCCCTGCAACTAAGATTGAACACGGCACCTTGAGCTGAGCTGCCTCCCGGATGGCTCAGTTGGTTGGAGCACGGGCTCTCAACCACAAGGTTGCCAGTTCGACCCATCCCCAAGGGATGGTGGGCTGTGCCCCCTGCAACTAGTAATGGCAACTGGACCTGGAGCTGAGCTGTGCCCTCCACAACTAAGACTGAAAGGACAACAACTTGAAGCTGAATGGCACCCTCCACAACTAGGATTGAAAGGACAACAACTTGAATTGGAAAAAAAAGAAGTCCTGGAAGTATACACTGTTCCCCAATAAAGTCCTGTTCCCCTTCCCCAATAAAATCTTAAAAAACAAACAAGAAAATATTTTTAAAAATAAAATAAAATAAAATAATTAACCTCTTTAAAGAAAACATTGGGGAAAATCTTCATAACTTTGGATTTAGCAACAATTTCATAGAGGCAACACCAAAAGAACAGGCAACAAAAAGAAAATATAGATAAATAGGACTTAATTAAAAGTAAGAACTTTTGTGCATCAAGGGACAACATAAGGAAAGCAAAAATACAACCTACATAATGGAAGAAAAGATTTGCATCTCGTATCTCTGAGAAGAGATTAGTATCCAGAACATATAAAGAACTCCTATCACTCAAAAACTAAAATGCAAACAACCTAATTTAAAAATGTCTAAAGGACTCAAATACACATTTCTTCAAAGATGCACACATGGCCAATAAGCACATGAAAAGATGCTCAACATCATTACTCATTAGGGAAATGCGAATCAAATTACAGTGAGATATTACTTCAAACCCATTAGGATAGCTGCCATCAAAAAAAAATCAGAAAATAACAAATATCAATAAGGATGTGAAGTTGGAACTCCTATACATTTCTGGTGGAAATGTAAAATGGTGCAGCCATTGTGGAAAATAGTTTGATATTTCTCCAAAATTTAAACCTACCGTACGACACAGCAATTTCTCTCCTATTATATAGCCAAAAGAATGAAAGCAGCAACGCGAACAGATATCTGTACACCAGTGTTCATAGCAGCATTATTCACAATAGCCAAAAGGTGGAAACACCCAAAATATCCATTGATGGATGACTACATAAACAAAATGTAGTACATACATACAATGGAACATTGCTCAGCCTTAAAAAGGAGTGAAGTTCTGATACATGCTACCGTGTGGATGAATTTTGAAAACATTATGCTTAGTAAAATAACCAGACACAGAAAGACAAATATTGTAGGATTCCACTTGTATGAGGAACCCAGAGTAGACAAATCCACAAGACAGAAAGTAGAATAGAGGTTACCAGGAGTTGAGAGAAGAAGGAAAAGGAGAGTTACTTTCTAATGGGTGCAGAGTTTATGTTGGGTATGATGAAAGGTTTTACGTATCGATAATGGTGATGGTTACACAATACTGAATGTGTTTGATGCCACTGAATTATATACTTACAAATGGTTAAAATGATAATTTTATGTTATGCCTATTTTACCAACATGAGTAAGGGCTTCGTAGTATCAAAGTGCATGCTGAATTTGAGGAGCAGTATAGCTAGAGTGAAGAATCTGTAAGGGAAGGAACGGAAAATAAGACAAAGACATAGACTCAGGTCACATTGTGAAGGGTTTTGATGCCCTTTAAGGAATCTAGACTTTCTTCAGTCAAGTAAGAACTACTGTAGGCTTCTAAACTTTGCAGGCTCTGATGAGATTCCTGTCTGGAAAGATAAGCAGTGACAATGTGAGGGTGGTTCGTTCTCCTTCTGTTGCTCCAGGCCCAGGGGGCTCCCCTGACCTTACCCTTCACTGACACTTGCAGAAACATGAAGTGTAGTAATCACTTTCTCAGGGACTGTGAAGCAAGGCTTAGGGAGAGTTAAATCTCTGCTCTTGCATTTGAGTTTTTTCTCTGAGGCCAAGCTTCTAAGTGTGTGCATTTCCAGGAGCGCAGTACCGCCCCAGCACCGCCCGTCCGTGGTGGCTCCTGTGACTGCTGTTCTGACACGGGTACTGCTGACGCTGGGGGGTGGTTTGTTTTACAATTGTTGCTGTTATCACATAACTAAAACCGGATGTTGGATCCCATCATTATTTTAATTAAGATCGTGGCTCAGTAAGAGTCAAGCTCCTGTCTTTGTAACACAGCATCTTTAATCCTTAATCTTTGCTTTGGCACTTCCACACTGGGTAGATTCTGGGGACCTAGCAACCCTCTATCCCTCCAGCACCTGCTACCATCTCTGCTTATCAACTGTGATTGAAATGAGAGACTTGGCTTTCAGGTTTTGATCTCCTGTATCTCAAATTCTGTTAATACACCTGTTCAGTTAGAATTCATAGGCTCTATTCTCAATAAATGGATGTGAGTACTTGACCAAAAACCACCTGTGATAACTAGCTCAGGCCATGATCTTAGAGAGCAGATGCTCCTGGTTTTATGTTTCTAATGGGGTTTTTTGTTTGTTTTTAGCCGGTATGATTTCTGCAACCTTACTTGGCATCATCAGTTGAGATATAAGTGGGGGGGGGGGGGTTCTGCTGCCCTAGACACCAATTCATGATCCACTACCCTCACCTCTAAACTTCACAGGACAACCCTAAATTCCCGATTATTGGCGCATTGAATTGTTAAAACTTGTCATGTCTACAGGCCTGGAAAAACCAGACTGTAATTTGGTCTCAACATCATGTTTTGACCCTGAGTAGGTAAACCTGATTACAGCATAGTCTCTCACCCAGGAAACAATGATGAATGGTCAATATCACATCTTGTTTCTTTCCACATCCAGAGTGAAATCAAAAATCCAACAGAAAACAAACCAGAAGATGGAGCTTGTGGAGTCTGGTCCCATCTAGAGGATCTTTAAAAATCTACTTTTAAATGGAGAAACATTCAGGATGGATTGGGTTTTTTGTCATTTAAGAGAGTGATCTAGAAACCTTCAAAGAAAGGTTTGCTATGGCTGTTGCCCCTGACCACTTCTCACCTGTCATGATTTTATGTCTTTTTCATCTCTGATTCCTTGACAGTTTTTCTTCTCGCACGTTTTTCCTAAGTATAAGATCTCTAACCCCATCCACAGAGGGTAAGATTTTCAAGCTGCCAATTAAGACCCATCCTCTCTTTTTCCCTCTTAACGCAACATCCTCAAAGATTTTGCAAGTCAGAAAAGTTGAAAGTTCCAAAGCAATCTTACAAAAAGTAAACATTGGTTAGGCAGTTGAAAAAAATAATCTTATTAAGCAGCCTTAGGCGATCAGAATTACACAAGCTACAAGAAAATTCAGTAGCTAATAATGTTGTATTTCGGGTTGAAGAACATTTTTAATGTCTCTAGATACACCAATCAAAAGGAAAGTTGGGGAGGGGGAAGCAATTTAACACTAGCTTTCCCTCACGCTATGTGGCAAAGTCAAGCTGTCTATCTGAGGAGCTGCAGTAACTCTAATTAATATTGAAAGCAAAACCTGTGGCAATGCAACATTGAAGTAACAAATGTAAATTTCCAGAAAGTCACCACCAGCTGCCTTCTGGTACTCAATCCTAAACAGTGTCTGTTTCTCTGTAATGTATTGAGGAGTTTAAACTATCCCACAATAGTATTTGAAATTTGAGTTGAGATTTGAGTAGGTTGCATGGAAAGACTGCTCTTTCTCAACACTTGATAAAAGGGAACCAGTGTGTCCCCCCACTTCACCTGGGACCTGGTCTTGTTTCAAAAGGCAGACGTGGCCAACCCCACAGGTCAGCCTAGAATAATAGTGAGAGTGGCTCACAGACCATGGAGTTGGACACTTTTATTTTATAGATGGAGAAACTGAGGTTAGGAAGAGTTAAGTAACTTGTCCAAGGCCATCCCTCTAGTTTGGAGTGTTTCTATAGAACGATCCCAAGTGTTCTCTTTGGTGCTGAGATGCTTGGGGGTGAAACTCTGGACTTACCTGTGTCCACAGCTGTATCATAACTCAGTGCATCACCTGAGGCTCCCCTCACATCTAAAGACAGAGCCCATGCAGCCCGATGCCAGCTTGGGCCTGACATGCCCCCTGAAGCTGTCTCCATCCCCTGCGTTCTCAGTCCTAACCCCAAAGAGAAGGCAGTGGGCAGTGCTGTGCTGAACTGACCCAGATTGACTCTGGTGTCTCCCCTGCAATGGGGTTAGGGAAAGCTAGGCTATAAAAAGAAACTTGAGTGGAGTTGTGAAAGGGAATTCCTAGTCCTTGCACTCATGAGTTTATAGACTCGTTATTACTGCTATGTTATATTTTATAACATAGCAATCGACACTCTCAATTTTAGGCACTGGTGGTTGATCCGGAATCCCTGCCTTCTCCACACCTGGGGCACTGCAGACCTTCCTGTTTTCCTCCTAAGATTGACCCAGTGGCCCCGTTTACTCTCCACCAGGTTTGGTGCCTTTGATTGAGCCAGATTCCCTGCAGCAGCTTCAGCGTGCTCAGTGCACGCACATCCGGGGGCCACCCTCTAGTGGGAGTTACAGCCCCGAGAGCCCGGGACTGCCCAGGATTTCAGGGGCTGGTCATCTCACTCCATAATTCTGTTACCATAAATGTTGCCTTTCATTCTACACTACTTTAAAAGACAAAACATCCTCACTCATCCTCTATCAGCAGGGACAATTTCTTAACACTTCGTGGCTGGGGTTAAGATTTGGGGCCTGTGACTCAAGTTGGGGGCACTCTCTGAGGCCATGAGAGGGCACGTGGAAGACTTAGTTGTTGGGGTTTCTGTTCAACTGTTGGAGCAGGAACAGGAGGCCTGGGCTAAAACCCAGGATTGAAGATGGCGGGATGACCCGGACTAGAACAGAAATAAGAAGGGTCTCGGATGACTACTTTGGAGGAAGCTGACGTCATTGTAATTTGCCATTATTGGTTTTGGAAATCACATTTGCGGGTTGGTTTGGGTTAGCACAAGAGTCAAGGCAAATTGAAGCAATAGCCAAAAATACCTTTGATGCAGGTAGCACTAATAGTAACAGTAAATAATAACAGCCTCCTCCTCACCACCATCATCATCGTAATAGTAGCTACCGTTTACACAGAGCCAGGTTCTTTCCCAAGCACTTCAAATATGTCAGCTCATTTAATCCTCAGAGCTACCCTGAAGAAGGAACTGTTACTCTAGATGAGGAAACTGAGGCATAGAAGAAATGACTTGTCCCAGGTCGTTAGCTGCTAAGGGGCAGAGCCCAGATTATAACCCAGACCCATGTGGTTCTAGAGTCCTGTACTTCAGCAGTTTGCTTTCCTGCTCTCCAGCTAGAGGCTGTAGGCCCTGCAGTGAGCCTTAGTGTGTGTGGGCAGGGCCGCAGCAGAGGCGCTGGGTCCATGATCACAGATAGCTCAGCAGTAAGGAGGTGCTCGAGGGTATGGGACGGCCCTGGGAGAAACAATTCCTCGTGGATTCTCGATGAAGACTTGAAAGAGGAAGACCACTTGCCACATGTTTGGTGAACACTTGCTATGTGCCAAACAGTGTGTTTGGCCTTGGGACAAAAAGTGTTAACAAGACAGACACTGTCCCTACCTTTGTGAAGCTTGTGGGCAATTGTAACCCAGCCACTTGAGGTAGAAAATGCAGGGAATTTTCAGAGCATGGGCGGGACAGCTCACCCAGATGGGGTACGTCCACAGGCTTCCTACAAGGAAAGGGAGCCCACTGAGGATCGATACAAAGAATACTAAGTGTTTTAAAAGGGCCAAGGACAGGTGTAATGAGACTGTAGGGTGAGCAAGGTGTATACACAGATTGCTGGAAGATGAGTGGATTCAGCCAGGAGAGAGGTGGGGTCGAATTCTGCGGAGCTGGGGTAGACGATTGGGGAAGAGGTGGTATCAAATTCTAATACATGAAATTTGCCCTAAAAATCATCAAATGAGGAAAAGTAAAGCCCAAATCTGAATTTTCTCTAATGTCTAAAACAAAAAACAATGCCACAGACTGTATTTTCCTAAGCCTTTATATTTACCCCTTCTTTCCTTTCTGACCCTCCCTGGGGAAAAAAAGAAAAAAATTCACTTAGTACTTCTCCTATCTTCAGAGGGTGGCAGGTAACAGGTCCTTCCCTTTGCAGATAATTTTCTCTGTCTAAATGTTTTGTAATCAGATGTGGTAGTTCCAAATTCTCTTTATTCCAAACATAGCCAGGAAGCAATTTCTCAGACAGTTTAACTTTGATAGCAGGTAATTTTAATCCATTGCAAACATCAACCTGACATGGACTTGCTATCTTCATTATTTTAATTACACTTTGGGGTCATTTCCTCTCCCCCCCCCCTTTCAGGAAGGAGTGACTAGAAATTGGCAGCTTTTAATCTTATCATACCATGGACCAGATAATTTCTTGCTTAATAATGACATCATTTAGTTTCATACCTTAAGTAATGAAATTTGTTTGTGAAACTCTTTATCTTAACCAAAAAAAAAAAAGAGAGAGAGAGAAAGTTACTTTTTTTGATGGGAGGTCACCCATCTCTGTCACACGGCTGTCTGTGCTGTTCTGAACAGCTGACAGTTTCTGTTAATTTACTTTCAGTCCCCAGTTCAACTTCCCATATGGAAAGCTGGAGTGATTTTTGAATAACAGCAAGTAATATCTGATGTGGCAGCAACTGGCAACTCTGACATTGAGCTTGGCTGTGGCCATTACCCAGGATTCCTCACTTCTCCTTGAGAAGCAATTACAATTTCACAGGCTGGAATTAAAATTCCCTGTGGTATGCAATAGAGCAACTGACACTGTCAAAGTGATTTCAAGCTGCTAATCTCTTGCTGGGGTATGAGTGAAAATAGAGTTCCTCCTCGTGGAAACGAAAGCCTGACAACTTTGAAACTTGGACTCTTTGATATATTTTAATTCACACCGAGGTCAGCAGGCACTGGCTTCCCCCAGCAAAATTTGTTATAGCACTGGAGTGCGGGAGATGGGTGTTTTCATAATGATGAAGGTGAAGTCGGGTTCGAGGGAGAAAGAAGAAGTGTTCAGACTGGGAGTGAAAAGAGTGGAAACAAGCCCTGGCTCTTGTATTAACCAATTGAGGAAAAAAGGGAACACGTACAAACTCTGAGACCTAACCTGGTGGAGGGCACCTGTGGCAAATGCCCTTCATGGCAGTTCTCCTATGTATTAACATTCAGTCTGATTCTCCAAAGTCTTCCAGGAGATCCTCTTGTCACAACTCAGACTGGAGAAGCCCCACTCTGCAAGGAAGAAACCAGAAGCTGTGTGTGATAACAGAAAGCTCAGAGCTTTGGGAATTAGAACTGAATCAGATCCTGGCTTCTCTTACTCAGTGATCTTTCACACCAAAATGTAACCTCAACATTCAATTTTCTTTTCTGTCAAATGGGGCTCAAAATCCCCATTGCAGGCGTGTGATGGATCAGGTGTGAAAAGTGCCCTTCACAGTGGCAAAGCCATAGTATATGCTGATTGACTATTAGCTGTCATTAACAAACAGAAAGGCTTCATCTCATCATAGCGTTTCTCAAACCTCATGACTTTTGTCTCAGCAAAGTACCCTCGCAGAATCATTTCCTTAACAGTTTGCTTCCAATCAATCATTTTGGAAACTTAAATTTATCAATTTTTAAAGAAAACTTTATATCACAAATGGAAAATTTGTATCACTTGCTATACATAGGTTTACCATTTTAGAAAAATGAAAAATGTTAATAAATTCCACTTAGCATTGCTTAAAGAAGGCTCCAGGCTTGAGGCTTACAGGAGTCCGTTAAAAAAACAAAACAAAAAAGAGGAGACAGAGACACAGTAGAGATGTCACAGCCATGCTTGCTCCAGACTGAGACTCTTCCCTCAGCTGAGGGCCCAGTCCACCTTCCTCCCCAGCTGCCCACCCCAGTTTGCATGTATGGACCTTATTAATTTCCATTAGATGCTTGGTCCAGTTCCTGTAGCCTCCTTCTTACATTTGAAAGTAGGGAAAGATATTATCTAGCAGAGAAGTGCTCTGGGTTTTTGTTTGTTTGTTTTCACTTTACTCCCTGGACGCTGATATGAGTTTACACATGAAAACACATGGGTAAAACTCATGTTCTTTCTTTCTTCCTGATGAACAAATGTGCAGCACCTATGAATGAGACTTGGTAGCAATCCAAAAACATCTATTCCACTCCTGAATTTCTTGGTGGTCAAGGACCTGGATGGGACAGAGCCAGGAGTCCTTTCACCCAGACCCTGGCCTCATTCCCTCCTTCCCTGAGTGTCCAGGCCCGAGTGCTGAAGCCTCTCGTTCCTTTTCATGTTGTTCAATAACACCCTGGGTTAGTTTTGCTCTGACCAGTTTTTCTGAGGAAAATTATGAAGCAAGTCTTTTCTCTGTAACTACCAAGTCACACTTTGTGATTTTAGTCTTCACACCCCCCCCGCCACCCCAATTGCATCTGTTTTCTTTTGATAGAGCTTTTCTGTAATTCTCCCACTAAGCCCATGTCCATTCTGGGAATGACAAGATCTCTTTCAGCTACATTTTAAAACTGTATTTAATGAAAAGATCAGCGATAGCCAGAAGTCCAAGGCGAGCTCTAAGGTGGCTACATCAGTATTTGGGGGATAAAAAGGCAGGTTCAGATGATGAGAAATTTAAATTTCTAAGGCAACCTTTCCATCTTGCACTGTTGTGACCTCTTGGCGTGCTCCGGCAGCTCACACACCCCAGGTTACCGGTATAGGCCAACCCCTTGGAAAGTGTTGTCTGCTCATTCTCAGTCATATTGTTCACAATCTGACCCCAGAGTGAATCCAGGGGGAAATAATTATGCAAAAGAATGGAAATATTTATGACATTGAATAAAACTTAGATTTCGGAGGGAAATAAGATAATAAAATTGTTCTGTAAGAAGGCATATAAACACAAAGAAATTATTGAAATTAAGTAATAGATGAAATGTAATTCCTGGATTCATCTTTTATGTACAGTTATCACTTAGCATCAGGCAGTGACTTGGGCCAGTGGTTTCAATGAATACAGAGGTAGGATACCTTTTATTTTTCAACTTTTTTTTGCCAACATAGTGTCAAGACAGTCTCTGGACTTCAAAGATCGCTTATTTGTCTTGGGGAAGGCGTTTATACTGACAGTTATTACGACCTGTATTCACAAATCTAATTGTTAAACAGAATAATGGTGTCAATGATAATCTCTAATGTACTAAAATTCAGTCTGATTCTGTAAGTTTAATTCAATTAAAACCTCAACACTTTTCCCTGAATAAAGACTCTAGACCTGAATGAATATAATTGCACAAAAAATTCCCCTTCAAGGAATCAAAGAAGCTCCTGTGGGTAAAATGTTGCATATGCTTATAAAATACAGTGTCTTATAAATGTCAGGGGTCATTTGTTACATTTCCCTTGTTTGTACACCATTTCCATTGATCATGTTGGTAACAACTAAATTTAGAGCTGCAGTTCACCGGTGCTTGCAAGAGGTCATATAAGAAACCCTGACATTGTCCCTCAAAGTCTTTCCTCCTCACAACTGGAATGCAACCTTTTATTTTTAAGTTGAGGTGAATTTCACATAACATTAAATTGACCATTTTATTTTTTGTTGTTTGTTTATTTGTTTTTAAGTTTTATATTAAAAAGTATATAGCTAACATACAACATTATATCAGTTTCAGACTGAACAACCATAGTTGTTCACCATTTATATACCTAAAGAAATGATCACCATGATAAATCCAGCAACCACCTGATACCGTACCATCTGTCACAACATTATGGACTATATTCCCCTACTATCTGTTACAGCCCCAAGACTTATTTGTTTTATACCTGGGAGTTTGAACCTCTTATTCCCCTTCACTTCCCCCCCCTTTTAATTTTTCAAATACAGTTAACATTCTATATTATTTTGTATTAATTTTAAGTGTATAGCATAGTGGTTAGACATTTGTACAATTTAAGAAGTGATCCCCCTGACTCGCCTAGTACCCACCTGGTACTATACATAGTTATTACCATATTATTGACTATATTCTCTGTTTTACTTTACATCCCCAAGTACAATTTGTACTTCTTAATCCCTTTACTTTGTTCATCCTGCCCCCCAATCCCCTCCCATCTATCACCAGAACAGATCTAGTATCCATCTTACACCATACATAATTATTACAATATTATTGATTATATTCCTTCTGCTATACCCTACATCCCCATGACTACTTTGTAACAACCAACTAGTACTTCTTAATCCATTCCCATTTTTCACCCACCCCGTCAATCCCCTCCCATCTGGCAACCATCAAAATGTTCTTTGTACCTATGAGTGTGTTTCTCTTTTGTATGTTTGTTTATTTTGCTCTTTAGATTCCACATATAAGTGAAATCACACTGCATCTGTCTTTCTCTGTCTCACATAGTCCATTCAGCAGAATACCTTCCAGGTCCATCCATGCTGCTGCACATGGCAAGAACCCATTCCCATCCATAATCAAGCAGTATGCCATTGTATATATGTACCATCTCACTTTTATCCATTCTTCCTTCAACAGACACCCAGGCTGTCTCCACATTTTGGCTATTGTAAGGAATGCTGCAATGAACATATGAATGCACATGTCCCCTCGAAGTAACATTTTGGGTTTCTTCTGATAAATACCCTGAAGTGGGATTACTGGGCCTTCTTTGTCTTGTTATTGACTGTTTTAAAGTCTATTTTGTCTGGTATAAGTATTGCGACCCCAGCCTTTTCTGTTTTTTGTTTGTTTGTTTGTTTGTTTAATTTCCGTTTTCATGAAATGTGCTTTCCATCCCTTTAATTTCAGTCTGTGTGTGTCTTTCAATCTGAAGTGAGTATCTAATAGACAGTATATGTAAGGGTTTTGTTTTCTCATCCATTGAGCTATCCTTAGCTTTTCATTGGAACATTTAATCCATTTACATTGAAAGTAATTGTTGATACATATGTAACTATTGCCATTGTATTATTCATATTTTTTAAATCATTTTTTCCTTTTTTTCATCTTAAAGAAGCCCCTCTAACATTCCTTGTAATACTTGTTTGGTGGTGTTTGAACTCCTTTAGCTTTTTTTGTCTGGGAAGTTCTTTACCTGTCCTTCAATTTTAAATGATAGCCTTGCAGGGTAGAGTAATCTTAGTTATGGGTCCTTGTTTTTCATCACTTTGAATATTTCCTGCCAATCCCTTCTGGCCTGCAAAGTTTCTGTTGAGAAATTGGCTGACAGTCTTATGGGAGCTCCCTTATAAGTTATTAGTTGCCTTTCTCTTGCTGTTTTTAGGATTCTCTCTTTGTCTTTAACCTTTGCCATTTTAATTATAATGTGTGGGCCTCTTTGGGTTCATCTTGTTTGGGACTCTCTGTGCTTTCAGGGCTTATATGTCTATTTCCTTCACCAGGTTAGGAAAGTTTGCAGTCATTATTTCTTCAAATAAGTTCTCAATCCCTTGCTTTTTCTCTTTTCCTTCTGGTACCCCTATGATGTGAATGTTGTTATGGTTAATGTTATCCCAGAGGTCTCTTAAACTATCCTCATTTATTAAATTCTTTTTTCTTTTTGCCGTTCTGATTGGGTGTTTTCTGCTACCTTGGTGTCCAAATTGTTGATTTGATCTTCTGCTTCATCTAATCTGATGGTGATTCTTCCAGTATATTCTTCATTTCAGTTATTGTATTCTTCACTTCTGACTGGTTCATTTTTATAATTTCTATATCCTTTTTTACGCTTGCTATCTCTTTGTTGAAGTTCTCACTAAGTTCCTTGAACATCCTTATAACCATTGTTTTGAACTCTGTCTCTGGTAGGTGCTTGCCTTCATTTTGTTTAGTTCTTTCTCTGGATTTTTCTCCTGTTCTTTCATTTGGGACACATTTCCTTATTTCCTCATTTTGTCTGACACTCAGTGTATGTTTCTATGTCTCCAGTCTTGGGCAGGTGGCCTTATGTAGTAGGTGTCCTGTGGGGCCCAGTGGCACAGTCTCCCTGGTCCCTTGTGCTGGGTGCTCCAGGAGTGTCCCTGGTGTGGGTTGTGTGTGCCCTTCTGTTAGAATTGAGTCTTGATTGCTATTGACACATCAGTGGGTAGGATTGATCCTCACGCTGATTGGCTGTGAGATTTTGGCCACATCCACAGCTTATGGGCTGCTATACTGGGGGGCTTACTACATGGAGCAGGATTCACCCCAGTGGGCTCTGGTGCCTGGTGAGACTACAGTTTGTATATGCCACTTGTGGGACTAATTGGGCAGTGCTCTCCCTGGTCTGAAGCCAACCTCTAAGTATATTGGTTCTGGGCCCTCTTGATAGGGGCTCTGGTGCAGGCCGAGGTCACCCACTGTCTGTTACCAGTTGGGAACTACCTGGTACGATCTACAAAGCAATCTATGGTTGTTTGCTACCTGTGCTGGACCTGGAGGCATGTGAGAGAGGCCACACTGTGAATTAAAGAAAGCCTGGGGTAGCTCCACAAAAAGCTTGGACACACTGAGGCCTACTACCACCTGCTGCCAGTTTCCAGTTACAGTAAAGTTCAGCTGCCAATAAAGCCTTCTGCAGTAGGGAGTGGGTGTGGCAGGATCTCAGTGAGTCAGCAGGGTGGAGCAGCGGGAGCTCACCAGGCCAATCAGATTCAGATTTGGCCATAAGCATAGCGGGTGGGCTCAACACAGGAAAGATGGCCCCAGCCTGCCATCTGCACAGGAAAAGGGCCCCACGCAGGGAAAATGCCTACTATCCTTCAGGCCTTCCCCTGAGGCCACACACCTCAGTCTGCCCCCCGCATATCTCAGATGACTTCTGAGTCACTGTCCCTCTGCTGGAGTCCAGGGTAAGTGGCTGTGAGCGAGTCTATGCGCGGGCCCTTTAATAAGATGTTTGAGTTTCCCACAGCCTTCCTTCGCACCCAGATGGTCAGAATCCCCAGTTTTTCATGGCCAGATGTTAGGGCGCCTTTCCCAGCACCAGTACTCCTGGCTGGGGAGCCTGTTGTGAGGCTGGGGTCCCTTGTTCTTCT
This sequence comes from Rhinolophus sinicus, assembly GCF_036562045.2. Classification (NCBI taxonomy): domain Eukaryota; kingdom Metazoa; phylum Chordata; class Mammalia; order Chiroptera; family Rhinolophidae; genus Rhinolophus; species Rhinolophus sinicus. Next base: position 58,754,478 of record NC_133756.1, on the reverse strand, counting down.
GTGGGGAAACTCTATGGCTGAGATATCCCTCCCAATTTTCACCTGCCATACAGAGGTTTGAGGCCAGCCTGTTTCGCATCTCCGCCCCTCCTACCAGTCTCAATGCAGTTTCTTTACATCCATAGTTCTAAAACTTCTGTTCAGATTTCAGATGGTTCTCCAGGTTGACTGTTCTATAATTTAGTTGTAATTTTGATGTGTTCACAGGATGAGGCAAGTGCAGTGTGTACCTACTCTGCCATCTTGGATTGTTCTTCCTAAATTAACCATTTTAAAATGAATATTTCCATGGGATTTAGTACATCGACAATGCTACGCAGCCACCACCTCAATCTGTTTTTAAAACTTTTTCATCACAGAAATGGGAAGTATGTACCATTAAGCAATAACTCTTCATTCTCTTTTAGCCCCTAATAACTTCTATTCTACTTTCTGTCTCTATGAGTTTTCCCATTCTACAAAACTCACATAAATGGAATCATAAATACCTGCCTTTTGTTTCTGGTTTATTTTACTTAGCATAATGTTTTCAATTCATGTTGTAACATGTATCCAAACTTTACACTTTTATGGCTGAATGATATTCAATTGTATGTATATACCACATTTTTTAATCATTCATCTGTTGATGGATATTTAGGCTGTTCCCCTTTTTTGACTATTGTAACTAGTTCTGTTATGAATGCGCATATACCTGTATTTGTTTGAGTCCCTGTTCTCAATACGTTTGGGTATATACATAGGAGTGGAATTGCTGAGTCATATGCTAATCCTATGTTTAACTTTTTGAGGAACTGTCAAATTGCTTCCTAGAAGTCCACCTTTGGTAACTAATTCTGTTGGATCATGCACTTCCGTCTCCTTATCTTCTTAACAATTTGCTATAAAAATTTCCACACATATCTGAAAGTTTAGAGTACAACAAACCCCATGTACCTACTCCTCACCTTCAATAGGCATCAACCTTCTGCCACACCTGTTTCATCTATTTCCCTTTACCCACTGCCCCACTTTTTAATTTTTACTGGAGTATTTTAAAATTAATACCAGACATCATGTAATTTCCTCCAAAAAACTTAAGTATACAACTAAAAATAGGGAGCAGCATCTTCTTAACAAAATTAACACTAATTCTTTAATGTCAACCAATACACAGTCTATGTTTACATTCCCACAATAATCTTAAAATATTGTCTTGCCTCTAATTTGTGTGAATAAGGATACAAATAAGATTCATTGTATTTGATTAGTTTATATTGGAAGTGTCCTTTAAATTGGTTTTTGTCTCTTGTCTTTTTATCCATGTTATTGACTTGTGAAAGAAACCAGGTCAGGTGTCTTATAGAATGTTCCCATTCTGAAACAGACTAATATTTTCCTGGTGGTGTTGCTTATGTCCTCTCTTAAAATAAACATTTCATTTCTGTAATAGTGAAACAGGCAATTCCTACAGCTGTCATCCTCAAGCTATAACACCAACAATAGGAATCACCTGAGATACTTTTTTTTTTTTTTTTAGCAGATTCCTGGCCTTTGTGCCCCTGATTCCACTTTTTCTCCACAGAGTCTGGCTAGAGCCCAGAAATATGTGTATTTTCATTACAAATTGCTTCTCAAGCAATTTGGATGCAGGTGGTCCCTACTACAAGGTTTATAGCAGCTTTACACGTAATTGCCAAAATCTGGAAGCCACCTCTCTGATGGTGATGGAGTTTTACCAGATCATCTTTGCTCCATAATCAGAAAAACAACTCTGTTCTGCTAAAGTAGATCCCAGAAGGTACCTTAGTGGCACAGTTGGGATGACACACACAGATTTCACCCTGTTCACAATTTGGCTCACTTTGGCCAACTCAGCTAGAGATCATTCTGATAATGCATTAAGCAACCATGGGTCAGCTAGTTCGGGGATGAAGGCCCACTTTGGGAAAAGGTCACTATGCATAGCCCACACTTAAGGAGAGGGGAGTCATGTTCTCGCTGACTGAGAGCTGAGTATCTATGTGAGTAATTTGGGATTCTTCTGAAATTTTTTCTCCCCCATTTATTTATTTATTTATTCAATTATTGATATCGGTATGGGCTCATGGATATTTATTTTATACTTTGAGCAACAATTCAACACTATTTTATTTATTTTCTTGTTCAAGTTGTCCCAGCTGTGGCCATTGGGAGCTCTTTCAGTTGGCTCCTATGTCCCTTTGATATGCTTCAATTGATGTAGTGGGTTTTGTTTTGTTTTGTTTTGAATACTTCCTTACTTAATGATACTATTACTATGCTCTAGGCTCACTACTATGCTCTAGGCTCAGCCTTGTCCAGTCCTAGAATCAAGCATTTCCCTGAGGAGCCCTGTTTCCTTTTTTTGGAGAAGGTATTAGAAACCAACATCTGGGTGCCAGGTGTGCTCGTTGCTACTGGGCTGTCATTGCTTTTAGACCCTCTCAGCTGACAGAGCAGGGAAATGTATGTATAGACTACTAAACCCTGTATATACAAATTTCTGTAAATATTTACATATGTAATCACCTGTATCTATATACATGAAGCCAAAAAATATGAGAGTTCATACTGATGTCTTCATCTCTACACTGTTACCACATGTATCATTCTAGCCTGCTCTCCTTGCTTTCCTGTAAATTCCCACTTTAACAGTGAGAAACCATCCATCCTACCATCCATTAACTATCCATTAACTTAACTGTTCAGTTTTAGAATACATATGAAGAAGGTCTCACAATTAAGTTCATGAATTTATTGCAATGATGTGGCTAATCTTTTTTGATATCAGAGGAACTATCCATTATGAATTTGTACCAACTGGACAAACAGTTAACCAAGTTTACTATTCGGAAGTGCTAAAAGGCTGCACTGAAAAAGTTAGACGGCCTGAACTTTTCACCAACAATTCATGGCTCTTGCATCACGACAATGCACCAGCTCACACGGCACTGTCTGTGAGGGAATTTTTAGCCAGTAAACAAACAACTATGTTGGAACACCCTCCCTACTCACCTGATCTGGCCCCCAGTTACTTCTTTCTTTACCTGAAGATAAAGGAAATATTGAAAGGAAGACATTTTCATGACATTCAGGACATCAAGGGTAATAGGACAGGTGTGATGACCATTCCAGAAAAAGAGTTTCAAAATTGCCTTGAAGGGTGGACTAGGCACTGGCATTGGTGCATAGCTTCCCAAGGGGACTACTTCAAAGGTGACCATAGTGATATTCAGCAATGAGGTGTGTAGCACTTTTTCTAGGATGAGTTCACAAACTTAATTGTCAGACTTCATAAGTCCCAGTTCTTGCCACTAGCTAGAATCAACACCTGTAAAACCACTCTGGAAATACATGTATTGTCCTTAATCAAAAGAAAGGGAAAGAAACCAACATATGCCTTTTTCATTTTTCTGGGCACAATAGAAAGTGCTTTACAGGAGTCATCTCATTAACGTAATTAATAATCTTTAGAAATAGTTCACTAATCCATATAGAAATGAAACAGGACCTGTAAATAATGAGACAAATTAAAGAGGGGTATATTTTCTTTAAGGAAGCCCCCAAGGATTCCTCATAAAACTCAGAGGAGAAATCTAACAGTGGAGAGAAATTGAGCCCCGTAGTGAAACAATGTTATTTATAAAGACCTCAACTTTTAAAATGTCCCATATATAATGAATCATTTTATCTGTCTTTTGAGTAACAACAAAACTATCTTAAGCCACTTACTTTACCACCAGAACAGGAAGTTGTTTAAAAACTGTTCTTTCCCATTAAAATTTCCCTCCATCTAAGGAAAGCGTCCTGCTCCCCTCTTGACATAGCCATCCTTCCTCCTTTCTTTCTTCCAAACATTTAATGGTCTCTGTTACGTGTTATGCTCTGTTAAGTAATGGGGATGGAAAGGTGAAAGAGACACAGTCTCATGCACAAGGAACTAACAATCTGTAGCCAGAAAGAAAACTCTGTAAACTACCATTTGGGGATGGTGGTTTACAGAAAATGTTCTGTGCTCAGAAATGCTAGAAAAACAATAGTTTCAATTGTTTTGCGTATATATCTATGTATCTATATATATATTTTTACACATGTGTACAATAAATGGCACAGCCCTTAATTCTAGAATCATGAAGATTGAGAAGTAGCCAGATTCAAGAAAACTTCAAAAAGAGTCATGGAACTAACAAGTGATGAACCAAGAAGAGAAAAAATAATAATAATGGCATTTTTCAAGTAGGTTATCCCTAAAATATAAATGTTCTCTGCCATGATGCTTTTGTTTCTTCCCATTTTGTTTTTAATTCACACTTTCTGCCTTGACTTCTTTGTTACTTTTGCTGTGGCTACCTTTTTCTATTAGCTTTATCGTATCCCCTTTTTCTCTGGATGGTGTATCTTCCAGTACAAAGAGGGTAATTGTCTTGCGTACAAGAAGTCCGTAGATAGGCTGGTATGATGGCTCTCCATGGCTGCAGAATCCCAGATTCTTTCTAGCTTTTAACTCCAATATTCGTAGTTTGCAGTGGTTGTGGCATGGCTGTCTAATCTCTAGCCTCCCATGTGTGCTTCAAGCAGGAAGAAGGAGAAGGAGAAGGATCAAAAGAGTTGGCTCCTTTTAAAGAGCGTTTCCAGAATCCTCACTCTTTAGCTTCTGCTTCTCTCATTGGGCAGAGATTTGTCACATGTTTACTCACAGTTGCAAGAAGCTGGAAAACGTAGTGTTTTAAAGCTGGGCACATTGTCACCAGAACAAAATTGGTGTTCTATTAGTAAAGAATAAAGAGAAGCATGGATGTTGTACAGGCAACTAGCAGAGTAGTGTGTCCACCTTAAGTCACTCAGGCCATTCAGGACTGATGTGACTCTCCTTTTACAGTAGTCCCTCATGTTTGTGTGTCCTTGGGCTGCACCATCTCCTTCATCCTTGTTTGATCCCAATGCTCAGGGCCTCATTAGGGCAGGACTCTCCCCATGGAATCGCCTAGAGAACTTTAAAAGTCCCAGTGCCAGCTCACACCGCAGACAATTCCCATTAGAAACTCTAGCATACTGGTTCTCAACCTTGGCTGCACAATGGAATCTCCTGAGAAGTTTAAGAAATGCTGATACCTGGTGCCACTTCCAGAGAAAATGTCATTGGTCTGGGGTGAAGCCTGGGCATTTGGACTCTTTAAAGCTCCGCAGGTGATTTCTAATATGTAGCCAAGTTTGGGATTCACTGTGCTACTAGCAAGACCCACCCATCAATAGCTTTTAATGCCCCTTCCCCTCCCCCCACCCCCCACCAGGTGACTTCAATGTGCAGCCGAGACTGAGAACCACTCCATCAGGGCAGCTTCCTTCTTAGCAGAAAGCTCATTGGTTCTGGTTTGGGAGCAGCTGTGGGTCTTTCTGCCTGTTCTTAACATCCGGCATTTGGGCGTCCGTATCACTTGGGCCTGTAGACGAGCCGCAGAGAAGAAGCTGTTTAAAGACAATGATTAAGAAAAAGGAATAATTTAATCTCTACAGACTTGTAAAACAATATTAATTGACATACAGATTTGTGAAGGACTGTGTCAGGAATTTGCCATCCTTCAACATTTTTACGTCTCCCATCCCTTCTCTGTGTGAGGGACATCTCAACAGCTGGGTGAGAGTTGCATGTTTTAATTGTGGGCAGTGGGGTACGAGGGTGCAGTGGGTAGGGTGAGGGAGTGGCCCTTCTGGATTTAATGAGTTTTCTTCCCAGAGATGGTCTGTGCATTGTTCAAACTCTTATTAGGGATTTTGTTTTCGACGGACCCGAGTCTGTGGTCAAACTATCCTTTTAATTCTGGAAGGGGGAGATGGTGCTATGTTCACAATCTGCCTTCTTGGAATTTAAAAAGAGGTCAAAACAAATATAAGATTATTTTTTCCACTCATTTATAATTAATAGCAATTAAAAATTTAATATTATTGCTTGAAATATGTTTGAGTTGGATGATTTCACCTATGGCAGAATATATCATTTCAGGGAATTTGTTAGTGATTTTAAAATGCTTTTAAAGCATTTCCAGAGCTTGACCATTGGTCCAAAAGCTTGCTTTATGGATAGGCTAAGCTAAGGCCACTTTTGGGAAACACAGTTGGTTCTACAGCAAAGACGAAAGAGAGAATCAAACTGGAGACTCACTGATAATTACTATGAAAGGACATTTTGAAATTGAGAACATAGGTCTGGCTGTCAGAGTCAAGGTGTGACCAAATATAAGGAGGGAGCTTTGTGGATAATTCCCAAAAATGTCACCCTGACTCATTCTATATGTACATTGGTCCCTCCTGGAATTCATCCAAAGGTTTTCGTATTGACATACCTCTATTGGAGTATCCAATATAAATTGGAGTATTATATGAGTTTGTTACAATAATATATACCATGGTTTAAAAACCAATTTTGTACAGGTGCTGTTCTAGGCCTTTTCTGCATATTACGTTATCTGATTTTCACAACAGCCCATCTTACAGAAAAATAACTGAGGCTGAGAGGAGTAAAATGACTTGACTGAGCAAGTGACAGAGCTGGTATTTGAAACCAGATCTCACCTTAAAGGATTCCTTTAATTGCATTATTGGAAGAAAGAGGAGGAGGAGGGAAAAAGGAGAAATGGAAGAAATCTGAGAAAATGTTACAGAAATACTCAACCATCTGCGCCTAATTTTTCAAAATATTTCTACCTGATAATTCCACATCCACATTTATTTCTAGAGATGGGATAGTCATTTCATCAGCCATAGTAATATGGGGGGTCATGAGAGGCCGTCTCTAAGTGTGAACTGAATGCATGAATGTGGTTTATGCCCAGTCTTCTCGGCTAGTAGGTGAGAGATAGCGGGACCACCTGAGAGCACTAGTAGCCAACCAGTGTGTGCCTAGTTTTCACAACAGTGAGTAAACCATTGGCGGCTCCTATAAGCACAGAGTTGTTCTTATTGGGGGAAAAATCACTTCTGTTTGTATCATTGTGGCACTCCCTATCTTCGCTGGAATGGTCAATGTCAGCTAAAATTTGCAAAAGTGGTAAATACGGCCTCATCATCTGCTTTCGCAGTTCCTCCCTTCTGACTCTCTTTGAATTCATATTCAGTAGGAATTTATTTGGTGCATTTTGTGTGTCCACCATTACCCTGAGCATTATGCATATCCCAACCTCCCAACCGTAATATTCAAACCAGAAATTTATTCTAAGTTTATTCCTATTTAGAAAAGTCTTAAGGCTGAAGTTGATTTTATGAATCACTACTGGTTGCCAGTTGCTGACCACATAACATCTAAACACCTTACCCTGATGTATGTTCTCACTACATGGCTGCCCATCTCCCTGGCCAGTCGTGTCCATGGCAACTCATTCCAGCTCTTCTGAACTTTTCATTATTTTCTGGGCCATGCTTGGTCAACTGATGATTCCATGCCTTTGCTCATACTGTGTTTTGTGTTTACAGTACTTTTTCCTCTTATTAATGTAGGGTACTCCTATTCATCCTTCAAAACCCTGCTCACACATCTTCCCTCTGTAAGGGCTTCAGGCAAAGTGAGTTCCTTTATCTTCTGTTTCCGTGACTGTTTACACTTCTGTGACAATATTTTCTATTAGATCTTCTCTCCCAGTAGAATTTGAAATCTTCGAGGTCTGGGGCTAAGTTTCATTTATCTTTGTCTCTTTCATGCCTGCCTATTGTAGTAAAGTAGAGGTTTTGTTGAATAAATTAATAAAACTGCACAAAATTGAAACTGTGTCAGATAACCTAGGATGTGGGGGGTGTTCTTATGGGCAGGAAAGAGAGAAAAAAATACCATTCTTAAACATATAAAGTTTAACAGATTTAGAGTGAGATGGTTGATATGAAGGAAATCAGCAGGGTATTTAAACCTGCTTAAAATGAATATATTGCATGGCAGTTAAAAATACAAAGAAATTCAAAGTAGGTATGTGGTGTCTGTTTATTTGACATTGTTTCTGGAGAGTTCATGGAGGAGGTTAATTTGAAACCTATGCATGAGTGATGGGAAGGAAGGATCTCTTTAGTTGATAGGAAAATGGTCCCAGGGAGCCACTTGCATCAAGGAAAATGAGCACGAATCCCAAAGTGTGCATAAGCCAAGTGCCTGGCATCTGGCAGGTCCTCAGTAAATGCACGATGTTGCTGGAGTGTTTGGAGCGTCCCCCATGAGTGCCTCATCTACTCCAATGTTCAGCTACTTGAGAACAAACACTAGGGGTCAAATGAGGAATACAGCTATTGGCTTCATTACCCAAAGCATGCCTTTCCTGGAAAACTGTGGACAGTGTGCCCTCCACAGCCTAAACCAAAGCCTAAAACTTAAACCTCAGCTGGCCTTCCTGCTTCGAGTCTCAAAGATGTGGGCTGGTTTTCACCACTTGCAGAGCTGGGTCTGCAACAAAGATGCTCAGCCAGCACAGGAAGTCACAGTTACCTAACAAACCCAGTCAGGGGCACAACAGAGCAAGCCAGAGAGTGGAGGAGGGAGCTAAGGGCTCCTAACCCTGCTTCTAGAAGCCAGACCCTACTCCCTCCACCAGAATGAAGACCACAGGCTCTCTGCCATCTTCACTAGTCAGTGGGAGAACCTGGTGAAAGAGGGGAGAGGGAGGCTGCTTACCTCTTGATCCGGAATAAAAATGACCCCACCCACTAGTGCCACAGTCTTCCCAGGCAGATAAGTGACTCTTCTTTTTTGGAAGAGTGAGCAGGGTGTGGAAAGAGGAGCCACCAGCATTCTCCCTACATGGCTGTCTCCTTAGAAATGGGGTTAATTCCCTTCCCCTCTGCAGAAGCGTGGGCAGAAGGTGGAGTGGGATTAATAATTTCTGCAAAAGATGCACTGCGCAGAAGGTGTTTCAGGGCTCAGTACAGCTGTCCTGCAAGTGGCAAAGGTGGGTGCAGAAAGATGAAGAGAATGGGGCTGTGCCTAAGTCGTGGATGCTGAGAGTGGCGTGGGCAGAGCAGAGGCTGACTTTCAGGCCTGTGGCTCTGGGTAGGTTGACAGGTAGCTGTGTTGGAGGGGTAGTCATGCTTAATGGTGATCAGAAGAAAAGTCTTTCGAAGAGGAGGCAGGACCCATCAATGGGTTGGAATGAGTCAATTATCTGTCATGGCCAAATGGGTCAACTCTAAAAATAGCCTGGCATGTTTAATTCCCCTTTTTCATCTGAATTTGTGAAAGATTTGGTAACCCCATGTAACCGCCAACATTAGCAGAATCATAGTATGTAAGAGTTGAAAAGTACTGGATGACCAACTATTTTAACCCTCTTATTTTACAAATGAAAAAACAGAGGCCAAGAAGGATTCTTTGTCAGCCTTACAGTTTGATTACACTCTCTGAAAACATCGTAAATCTCCTTAGTTGTTCTGTGGTGTCACTCAAATGACTACCTTGTCATTTTCAAAAGGTGTCAGGTTTCGGACGTGAGACACAAACCTACGATTTACAAGCATGCCTCTTCACATTACATACAACCTCTTTCGGATTCATCGTTGACTACTGAAAATTTAAGGTCAACGTGGTATGAAAGAAGTGTTAAACTATGCAGTTAATGGAAGTAGCTTGTGCTAAATTGGCTATCTGCAAGCAGCTTTATGAGCCATAAAAGTCAACATCTTTTTTTCATTACCTTTAAAGTCTGTTTACGTAAAAGATAAGGGATGGCCCAGCCAGAGCACTCAGAGAGAATTAGTGGGAGGGTCGAGCAGGAAGAAATAATAGGAAGTCTGGTCATAGCATAAATGACTGGACTGTTGAGACAAGAAAATTACAGACAGAGGACCTAGCACTTCGGTTATTTTTTCTAGAACTCACTTGTCACAGTAATGTGGGACCAGGCTAAATATGGAGGACGCAGTGAGGAAAGGCCCTTGTGGCCGGAGCTTCCTTCTTCCTTTAACCCCATGTGATTTAACAAATGGTCTTCTACCTCCAGAGGGCATACCACAGACTGTACCATTAACACCCACACAAAATTGGAAATCGGGCTAGTTTCTATGCCATACATATTTTCAGGGTCTTCTTTGTAAATTCTTGGTGTTTCCAGCCTTGTTCCCTGCTAAGGTCTGAATGTAACCCTCCAAGTTCATATGTTGCATCCTAACCCCAAAAGGTGAAGGTATTTGAAGGCAGAGCTTTTGGGAGGTGCTGAGGTCATGAGGGCAGAACGCTCACAAATGGGAGTAGTGTTATTTTTTTCCAGCTTTATTGAGACATCATTGACATAATAACATTGTGTAACTTTAAGGTATACAATATGGTGATTCGATACATGTATGTATTGCAAAATATTTACCACAGTAAGGTTATTTAACACATCCTTCACCTCAGTAATCATCATTTTCTTATTGTTATGATGAGAACAGTAAAGCTCTACTCTCATAGCAACTTTTAAATGTAAGTATACAGCAATATTGCTAACTATGGTTTACCATACTGTACATTAGCTCCCTGGAACTTAATCATCTTATAACTGAAAGTTTGTACCCTTTGCCAATATCTCCCCATTTCACTCAGGCTTCAGCCCCTGGGAGCCATTCTAATCCCTGCTTCTCTGAGTTTGATGCTTTCAGATTCCACATGTAAGTGAGCTTACAGTATTTGTCTTTCTCTGTCTGACTTATTTCACTTAGCATAATTCCCTCAAACAGCAGGATTTTCTTCCTTTTGTATATTCCAGTGTGTGCGTGTGTGTGTGTGTGTGTGTGTGTGGTGTGTACATCTTCTTTATCCATTCATCCTTTCATGGATAGTTAGGTTCTTCCATGTCTTGGCTATTGTGAATAACACTGCAACGAACAGATATCTCTTCATAATAGTGATTGTACCTCATTTGGATATTTACCCAAAAGTAGGATTGCTGGATCATATGGTAATTCTGTTTTTAATTTTGTGAAGAAGCTCCATACTGTTTTCCATAGTGGCAGCACCAATTTACATTCCCAACTGAAGTGCACAAGTGTTCCCTTTTCTTCACATCCTTGCCAGCATTTGTTATCTCTAGTGTTTTTGATAACAGTCACTCTAACAGGTGTAAGATAACATCTCACTGTGGTTTGGATTTCACATTCCCTGATGGTTAGTGATGTGGAACACAATTTCGTGTACCTGTTGGCCATTTGTATATATTCTTTGGAAAAGTGTCTATTCAGTTCCTCTGCGATTTTTTTAAATTAGATTCGATTTTTGCTATTGAGTTGTATGAGTTCCTTGCATATTTTAGACATTAAACCCTTATCAGATATATGGTTTGCAAACATTTTCATCTATTCTCTATGTTGCTTTTTCATTTTATTGTTTCTTTTGCTGTGCAGAAGCTTTTTAGTTTGATGTAGTCCCACTTATTTATTTTTGTTTTTGTTGCCATTGCTTTAGGTGTCATACCCAAAAATTCACTGCCAAGATTAATATCAAGGAGATTTTTACATATGTTTTCCTGTAGGAGGTTTATGGTTTCAGGCCTTACATTCAAGTCCATAATCCATTTCAAGTTAATTTTTGTAAGAGGTGTAAAATAGAGGTCCAATGTCATTCTTTTGCACATGGGTCTCTACTTTTCCCACCACTATTTACTGAAGAAACTATCCTTTTCTCATCATATATTCTTGGCTTCCTTGTCTAATATTAATTAACCATATAAGAATGGGTTTATTTCTGAGTTCTCAGTAGTGTTTCATCAGTCTATGCATCTGTTTTTATGCCAGTACCATTCTGTTTAGGTTATTATTATAGCTTTGTAGTATACTTCGAAGTAAGGAAATGTGATGCTTCCAGCTTTGTTCTTTTTCAAGATTGCTTTGGCTATTTTGGGTCTTTTGTGATTTCTCATGATTTTTAAGATTGTTATTTTCTATTTCTATGAAAAATGTCATAGGAATTTTGGTAGGGATTTTATTAAACCTATAGATGATTCTGGGTAGTATGCACATTTTAACAGTATTAACTCTTCTGATCCACAAACATGCCATAGTTTTCCATTTATTTGTGTCTCCCTCAATTTATGTTTTCAGTGTCTTATGGTTTTCAGTATATTGATCTTTTACTTCCTTGGTTAAATTTATTCCTAAGTATCTTATTGTTTTAGATGCTATTGTAAATGCAATTGTTTTCTTAATTTTTTTTTTTCCAGCTAGTTCATTGTTAATGTATAGAAATGCAACTGATCTTTTTGGGTTGTTTTGTATCCTGCAGGTTTACTGAATTCCTTTATTAAGTCTAACAGTTCTTTAGGATTTTTTATATATGAGATCATATTATCAGCAAACAGTTTACTTCTTTTTTTCTGATTTGGATGACTTTTATTACTTTTTCTTGCCAAATTGATGTGTCAGGACTTCCAGTACTATGTTGAATAAGACTGTCGAGTGGACAGGGCAGCTGGACGGCTCAGTTGGTTAGAGCGCAAGCTCTGAGCAACAGGGTTGCTGGTTCAATTCCCACACGAGCCAGTGAGCTGCACCTGCCGCAACTAGATTGAAGACCACAACTTGAGCTGAGCTGCCACTGAACTCCCAGTAGGGGGCCGGATGGCTCAGTTTGTTAGAGCGCGAGCTCTTAACAACAGGGTTGCCGGTTTGACTCCCGCATGGGATGGTGGGATGCACCCCCTGCAACTAGATTGAAAATGGTGACTGGGCTTAGAGCTGAGCTGCGCCCTCCACAACTAAGATTGAAAGACAACAACTTGACTTGGAGCTGGGAAAAACACACTCACTCTTCCCCAGTAAAGTCCTGGAAATAAACACTGTTCCCCTTCCCCAATAAAAATCTTCAAAAAAAAAAAAGAGTGGACAACCTTGTCTTGTTCCTGAAATTAAAGGGAAAGTTTTCAATCTTTCACCAAAATGATGTTAGCTGTGGGTTTGTCATATATGACCTTTATCACGTTGAGGCATGTTCCTTCTATGGCCAATTTCTTAAGAATTTTTATCATGAGTAGATGTTGAATTTTGTCAAATGCTTTTTCTGCATTGAGATAGCATGTGATTTTTATATTTTGTTCTATTAATATTAATATGCTGTGTCACATTTATTTGTTTGCATATGTTGAACCATCCTTGCATTCTAGGGATAAATCCCACTTGATCACAGTATATGCCTCATAATGTGGTGTTGAATTTCATTTCCTAGTATTATGTTGAGAATTCTTGAATCTATATATTCATCAGGTATGTTTGGCCTCAGTTTGCTTTTCTTGTAGTATCCTCCTCTAGCTTTGATATCAATTAATGCTGGCCTTGTAAAACAAACTTGCTAGTATTCTCTCCTCTTCAATTTTTTGGAAGACTTTGAGAAGAATTGGCATTAATTCTTTTTTAAATATTTGGTAGAATTCACTTGTGAAGCCATCTGTTTCAGGATTTTCTTTGGGGGGAAGTTTTTGATTGTGATTTAGTCTCTTGTTATCGGTCTGTTCAAATTTTGTATTTCTTCATAATTCAGACTTGGTAGGTTGTATGTTTTTAGGAATTTATCCACTTCTCATTTATCCAATTTCTTGGCATATAATTTTTCATAGTAGTGTCTTATGATCCTTTATATGTCTATGCTATCAGTTGTAATGTCTCCTCTTTCATTTATAATTTTATTTATTTGATTGTGTTCTTTTTCGCCCCCTGGTAAGTATAGCTAGAATTTTATCAATTTTGCTTATCTTTTCAAAAAAACAATTCTTAGTTGTTGTTTTTTTAATCTTTTCTATTATTTTTGTATTCTCTATTTTATTTATTTCTGCTCTCATCTTTATTATCTATCTCCTTCTGTTAACTTTAGGCTTAGGTTGTTCTTGTTTTCCTAGTTACTAGAGGTGTAAAATGAGGTTGTTTATGTGAGAGCTTTGTTTTTTCTTAATGTAGGCATTTATCACTATAAACTTTCCTCAGCACTGCTTTTGCTGCATCCTATAAATTTTGGTATGTTGTCTTTCCATTTTTGTTTGTTTCATGATATTTTAATTTCCCTTTTAATTTCATCTTTGACACAGCAGCTGTTCAAGAGTGTGTTGTTAAATTTCTGTGTATTTTCTTTTAATTTTCCAGTGCTCCTTCTGTTATTTATTTCTACTTTCATACCATTGTAATTGGAAAAGATACTTGGTATGATATTAATCTTCTTACATTTTCTGAGACTTGTTTTATGACCTAACATATGATCTAACCTGTAGAATGTTTTCTGTGCACTGGAGAAGAATTGTATTCTGCTTTCTGTTGGGTGGAATGTTCTACATATGTGTATATATTATGTCCATTTTTTATAAAGTATAGTTGAGTCCAATGTTATCTTATTGATTTTCTTTCTGAATGATTTACCCATTGTTGAAAGTAAGGTATTGAAGTTCTCTATTAGTTTTGTATTATTGCCTATCATTCCCTTCAAATCTGTTAGTTTTTGTCCTAATATATTTGGCTGCTCCAATGTTGGGTGCATTTATATTTATAATTATTATATTGTCTTGATGAATTAACCACTTTATCATTATATAATTGACCTTCTTTGTCCCTTACACTAGTTTTACTTAAAGACTATTTTGTCTGATATAAGTATAGCTACTTCTGATTGCTTCAGTTTCCATTTGCATAGAATATCTTTTGCCATCCCCTCACTTTTAGCCAACATGTGTCCTTGAAATTGAAGTGAGTCTCTTATAGGCAGCATATAGTTGGTTGTTTTTAAATCAATTCAACCATTCTGTGCCTTTTGATTAGAGAATTCAGTACATTTTTATTTAAAGTAATTATGACAGGTAAGGACTTACTATTGCCATCTTTTTAATTGTTTTGTGGTTGTCTTGTAGTTTCTTCATTCCTTTCTTCCTTTATTGCTGTCTTCTTTTATGATTTGATGATATTCTATAATGGTATACCTTTGATTCTCTTCTCTTTACCTTGTGGTTTTAACTTACTATAGTTTTTTGTTTTCTGGTTACCCTGTGACCTACTTGAAACATCTTATAGCTATAACTGTCTATTTTAAACTGATAAATTTGCAATCAAAACTCTATCCTTTTACTCGCCCCACAATTTATTTTTGATGTCATAGTTTGCATCTTTTTATATTGTGTATTCATTAAGAAATTATTATAGCTATAGCTATTGTTAATACTTTTGTCCTTTAATTTTTATATTAGATGTAAGTGGTTAATACACCTCCATATTACAGTGTTAGTGTTCTAAATCTATTTATTTAACTTTACCAGTGTATTGTACATTTTCATATGTTTTTATGTTACTAGTTATTGCCATTTTGTTTCATCTTGAAGAACTCATTTCAGTGTTTCTTGTAAGGTAGGTGTGATGATGATGAACTCCCTCAGCTTTTGTTTGTTAGGGAAAGTCCTTATCTCATCTTCATTTCTGAAGGACAACTTTGCTGGATAAAATACTCTTGGTTGGTAGTATTTCCACCCATTCAACTCTTTGAATATATCACCCCACTCTCTCCTGGCCTGCAAAAGTTTCCACTGAAAAATTCACTGATAGCCTTATGGGACTCCCTTGTATGAGAGAATTTTTTTCTCTTGCTACTTTAAAATTTTTCTTTGTCTTAGACTTTAGACAGTTTTATTACAATGTATCTTATGAGGATCATTTTGTATTGAAATTGGGGGTCACCTATTAGCTTCATGAACTTAGATGTCCAAATCTCTCTGTAGGTTTGGTGTTCTGCGCCATTATTTCTTTAAATAAGCTTTCTACCTCTTTTTCCTTCTCTTCTCCTTCTGGGACTCCAATGATATATAGATTGTTTCTCTTAATGGTATCCTATATGTTCCATAGGCTTTCTTTATTTTTTGTTATTTTTTCTTTTTGTTTCTCTAAATGGATAATTTCAAATGTTCTATCTTTGTGCTCACTGATTCTTCTGCTTGATTCTGTCTGCTATTGAAGTTTTCTATTGAATTTTTCAGTGAAATCATTGTATTGTTCAGCCCTAAACTTTCTGTTTGTCCTTTTTTAAATGTTTCTTTGTTGAACTTTTCATTTTGTTCTTGTATTGTTTTCCCAATTTCATTAATTTGTTTAATCTATGTTCTCTTGTAGGTCTCTGAACATACTTAGAACAACTATTTTGAATTCTTTGTTGGGCAGTTTCTGTATCTCCATTTCTTTGGGGATTTATTGTGTTTCTTTGGTGAAGTCATGTTTCCCTGATTCTTTGCCAGAACATGACCATGTGGACACCCTGAGTTTGAACTTTCAGCCTCCAGGACTGTGAGAAATAATTTTCTATTGTTTATAAGCTACCTTGTCTGTGGTATTTTGTTATGGCAGCCTGAAGTAGCATTCCTACTTCATATATGAACAGTTCCCTAAATGAACCTGATGTGGTGTAGTTTAGATATTCACTTACAGAAGAAATGCAGGTTATTTATTTTTCATTTCATAATTTAAATGCAGGTTAAATTATTTGTTCTCCCTTATAAGCCTCCCACTTCATAGGTAATTGTAGGAGAGCTAGAGTGATAGAGGAAAGGATAGGAAAATGGTTTCACTCTAATCCAAACTAGTAATCTAGTAATACTGATATGACAGCTAACATGTATAGAGAGTCAAGTGTGTGCAAGACTCTCTTCTAAGCATTTTACAAATATCAACTCATTTAATAATCATAACACAATGATATAGTTGCCACTATTAACCCCTTATTACAGATAGGAAACCGAGGCACATAGTAAGGTTATATGGTGAGCCCAACGTTGCACATTGAATAGTTGGTGGAGTGGGAACCTCTTTGATGACACAGATAAGTGATCAGTCTTAGATAGTTCTACCATTCTTCTTGCTCTTTTTGAATGTGACATCTAGCAAGATCTAGGGAAGGGCTGTAGTGGCAGAGAAGGGACAGGTTCCTATATTCCCATAGTAACCTCTGTGTTCTCTCTAGTCTGGAGTGGTTGGACAAAGGTGCTACCTAGTCTGGGACCTCCTGTCTAGCATAAAAATGGTCTTTAGGCTTTCAACAGAAATTAAAGACCATCTTTAAAAATGAACATGACATGCACCCATTGAGCTTAGTATGCTCATAATATCTGTAGAACATGTTTGGGTGAAATGTAAATCCCCAAATCTCTCTTTCAGACTAGGCTGAGGTAGTAGAGGTCCTCATTTGGAATTCAAGGATGAGGAATATAGCATTCCTCTTGTAGAATGCACCAGAAGGAACATGTTATTCAAAATCCATTAGAATGACCCAGGTTGGAAGTTCCAGGAAACAACATTTTAGAATACTGTAGTATTTGCCACAGAAGATATGTCTGCAAGTAGAAGATAGAAATCAACTCCAGTTCTGGTGTGTATATAATAGGGCCCTTTGGCAAAGAGGCATAGGTTACATGACTTCTTGATGATCACACAGGAATACATTTGCTAGAGATTGTTTCATCGATGTGCAATGGGTTCCCTTGGGAAAGGACCTGGCTGAAAATAATGGTAGAGGACCCCCTTGAAAATGACTGGTTTACACCTCCAGGAATTTCTTCAAGGTCATTCATAACTAACAATTACATGGTGCGTTTTAGTTCTTAGTGAGATATGAAAATATGCAAAGAAAAGTAGAAGGAGAATTTTAGTCACAAAAGAACTCATCATTTGTACACCTAAAGGTAGAAGCAGCCCAAATATCCATCAATCAATACATGGATAAAATATGGTATATACATACAATGGAATATTATTCAGCCTTACAAAACCAGGAAATTCTGACACATGCTACAACATGGATGAAACATGAAGACACTATGACTGTGCTAAGTGACATTAAGCAATTTGTCAAAGTTATTATCTCCTTAAGGACATTATGCTAAGGCAGTCACAAGAAGACAAATATTATTGTATGAGTCTACTTACCTACATGAGGCATATAGAATATTCGTATTCATAGAGACAAAAAGTAGAATGGTTATTCCCATGGACTGGGGGAAGGGGAGAATAGAGAGTTGTTTAATGGCTATAGTGTTTTAATTTTGCAAGATGAAAAGTTCTGGAGATTTGTGGTATGACAATGTGAATATACTTGACACTACTGAACTGTACACTTAGAAGTGGTTAAAATGGTAAATTTTATTTTTTCTGTATTTTACCCCAATTAAAAATGGAAAACAAAACAAAACATTTAACTCATCAAATCCAAAATGTGCCATTAAGATTGCAATAACTTGTTTCTGTGGTGAAGGAAAATGCCTCCTAAAGTATCTCTGTAATTCCCTTTTCTTAAACTACATAAGTTCAATGAAATTATGAAGCCCATTTTATTCCTCTTAATATACTCTCCCAAGAACTTTTCTAAAACTTTTCCTTCATGAATGAAGGTCTATGTAGAAATTCTCTTGGTCCTGGCACAGATAGGGTGAATTCAATAATGAAAGTCTAGTGGGTATTTTAAATCAGTAATCATCTCAGCTTTCTTGATAAATTGAAACATCTTTATTGCAACTTCATACTGCAATCGTCTCTCCCTCCCTCCCTCCCTCCCTCCCTCCCTCCCTCCCTCCCTCCCTCCCTCTCTTCCTCTCCTTTGTTGCTGGTCCACCCATTAGCTTATACTAAGGCTACACTCATCTTCCCTACTTACTGCCACATACCTGCCAAGTGCTTTTGTGTATCACATCATGGGGCACAAGGGCAATTGGGTGAGAGTGTGGGGTGGTCAGCGCCAATTAGGCAGGGCCAAATGTCGGGGCTCAGAAAATGTTTGTTGCATTTAATGAATCAAGGCATGAGTGAGACTTGAGGATGAATCTCATGCCCATGTGAAGGATGGTTAGTAACACTGGCCCACAAGGAGGCCTACAGCATCCTCATAATTAGTCACGAAGTGACAGTTTTAATCATGTAACAGAGTGTACACGGGCCTGTGCTGAGAACCACCCTCTCAAACAATGAAGCACTCACACCAAAAATGATCCAATGCTAACAACTCCTTACTGGCCTTTCCTGTTCTGTCGGCATGTCTCTCATCTTCTCACAGGAAGTACCTGTGGGAAAGCTGTCTATTGCTGGCACTGTTGCCAAACAGCTTCAAGCACCTCTGCCACTTGGCGTTCATCTCAGAGTTGAACTAAAGTAACGAGTTCTCTTCTTTCTGGGAGTGACATGGCATTGGTTAGGTTTAGAGAAACATTCCTACGCTCTGCATTTGAGCCCTCTACAAATTGGGGCTCAAAGCTGGTTTAAATGAACAGCTTTGAGACTTTAAGGAGAGGAAGTCGTTTTAAAGAGATGCTAGACTGTTCCAGTTTCCTAGGGCTATTGTAACAAATCACCCCAAATCGTGTGGCTTAAAATAAGAGAAACTTAGTCTTTCTCTGTTCTGGTGGCCGGAAATCTAAAATCAAGGTGTTGGCAGGGCCCGACTCCCTCCGAAATCTCTAGGGGTGAAGCCTCGATGCCTCATCCAGTTTCTGTGGCTCCAGGCGTCCTTTGACTTAGGGTTGCAGAATCCTGCCTCTGCCTCGTTTTCATGTGGCCTGCTGCCCTGTATGTCTGAGTCTCTGAAACCTCCCTCTGCTTTTTTCTTATGAGAACATTTATCATTGGGTTTAGGACTACCCCACATCCAGGATAATCTGATCTTGAGATCCTTAACTTAGTTACACCTGCAAAGATCTTTCTTCTAAATGAGATCACATTCACAGATTCTGGTGCTTAGGATTTGGACATGTCTTTTGGAACGCTAGTATTCAACCCACTGATTGTGGCAATGTTTCCGCTGAGATGGTGGGGAGAAAGCTAAAACCTCTTTGGAACACTGCTGGCTAAGTCCTGCTCTGCATTTCTGTTCTCTGGGCCCCAGGCCTCCCCAGCCTGGGCCCAGCATCCCAGGAACTCCGTCTCAGCACTCCCCACCACCCCTCCCCAACCTCCTACTATCTCCTGTCCTCTCCCCTCCAAGCAGAAAATGCCCTTTTAAACACATGGGCCTGGAGAAATGAAACATTTTGTCAAGGTCATTCAACAAGTTAGCAGAGGCTGGGTTGGAGCTCAAGAGTTCCAGATTTCCAATCCAGTGTCATTTCTGAAATAGTTATTTTAAAATCATATTGCTGTGCTTGTAACGCATGAGGAGTAGAGCTTTAGGATTGGAACCTTAAGCTGCCTGCATTCCTGGCAACCTTTACAGGCTGTTTCCAAAGAAACTTATCAGCCTGTCAACATTCTCACCAGCCCCTCTTACCTCCCCAGCGTCATAGGCACGACAAAGTGCAGACAAACGCGCTTCTCACAACCTCCTCAGCCAATTGCTATCTAGGCAGTTTTTCATGTCTCATGTCCAAGGTGTATGATGGCAGCAACGTTCAGGCAGCTGAGCCATGCACTAGCTCTGTGAACTATGCCGTCAATTTTTATTTTAATCCTCTTTTATTCACAGTTTGATTTCATTTAGGATTGGCCTCACTTCCTGTTCAAATGCCAGACCTGCGGCCCCACACTAACTGGCAGAACTATCTAGTCCTCACTACAAAGAAAGAACTCTGCCCTCAGACTCTTGTAGAGGAGTTTGGCTTCTGGGTTGGCTCAATCTTCCTGGACAGCTCCCATTCCTGAAGCAACAGAGAGCGACAAGGAATTCCATCTTTACTTTGTTTCTTGGAACTGCACTGGCTTGGAAATCTTTTTTCTTTCTTTCTTTCTTAGATCATGTTTTTTGAGGGGGAGGAATTCATGTACCACATCATAGGTCTCTGAAATGATAGGCCCCTTGAAAAGATTTTAAAAGGGAAATGAATAAAGTATTCTGAAACTGGCCTTTGAGTGCTTATGAAGTCAGAAAATGCTCTCTTTATTTAGTGCAGGATTCATTTCAGGTCAAACGTGAAGGCACGAAGCTGATTTTTCAGCAAACACTACATAGAAATGTAGTCTAGAAAACAGAAATGGGGCCAGAAAAGCTCATTTCCATGACATTTTCAGTTTGGCATCTCAGAGTGACCAGCAGGAGCGACACCACTGCAAGGAAGGGCAGGACGCAGCTCCTGGCTGCGGCCTGAGGGAACACCCTGAAAGGTGTGCCCGTTGTTTCGCCCATATTCTCTGATGTCTGCCTTTTTGAAATACTCATTTACAGTTGGTAGTTGTTGTTTTTTCAATCAGAGAGGTTAAAGCCTAGAAAAGCAGATGGAAATCTGAGCTCAAATTTGAGCTGACTGGGAAGCCCAGATTTCAGGAACAGCCAGAGGATAAAGTGAGTTGGATACACATCAATTACACGAGAGCAGAGGTTGGAACCAGGTTGGAAATAAGCAAGTATGAAATAAAGCTGGGAGCAGGAGACAAAAGCAAAAATGGTGCTCAGATCTGCTCTCTTTCCCAATACAAGGCCAGAAATCAGAGTATACTCCCCATGTGTATTCTCAAATTTAAATGACACGGGCCCTGTAAAAAAGGAGGGTATGTAGATTCCTGAAGTTTCCCACTCTTTTCAAGTTCAAAAACTGTCATCTTCTCAAAGTCTTTCCAGTTTCCCTCCCATTTATTCTAAATTAGCAGTTTATTCTCATGTACACCCATGAATGGGACTTTGTACCTCTTTTGAATTACATGGAAATGATTAAACTCTGGCTCAGGGAATTGAAGAAATTTGATAAAGCTCACACAGCTAGTAATGCTCAAAGCCAGGACTCAAAACATGTAATCCCAACTTCATGGCCAGTGTCTTTTCCCTATTTGGGGGAAGGTAAATAATTTAAGTACATAGAGCTTGATTTGCCAACATGGCACACATTTGGGGTTATGAAACATGTAACAATGGGTCAAGATCTATAAAAAGCCTAGACTGGGAATGTCATTTTGGGAGTGATGTACTTGAAAATTATGAGACTGATGAGAATGTTCAGTGAGAGACAATTGAAGGAAGCAAAAAATCTTGATTATGAACGCTAAAGGAATTCCCCAATTTGAGGAGTGAAGGAAAAAATGTGGGCAGGCGAAGGAGATAGAAGGAGCACTGAGAGAGGTGGGAAGAGAACCAGGAAAGGCTAGTGCTGTAGAAACTAAATTATGATAGAGTTATAAGGAGGCAGTTGTCAAGAGGATTTAATTGGAGACAACAGTTTGTAGGGGATCAGCTCCAAGAAGAATCTGTTTGAATTAAAATTAAAGCAGCAATTGACCTTAGAGGTCTTAGTCTGGACTTCTTTTCTGAGTTCTGCACTTGTATACTGAAGTATTTACTTGACCTCAAATTATATATTCAGATGTCCTGAACTTACATCTTCCTCCCCGTCCTCCATTCCCCAAATCTGAGGCCGTTCCATTGTTCTTATTTCAGTGATAGTATTTATTATCTATTCTGTTATCCAAAAGTAGCCCTTTGTGACATCTTCCTTACCAACTGTATGGAATCCAGCATCTTCTTAGCTGCAAGGGAGGCTGGGAAATTGCCTGGAGTTGGCTTGGACCAGAGCTGGACAAATGCTTTTTGTAAAGGGCCAAGTAGTAAATATATGAGGCTTTGCAGGCCATGTGTTCTCAGTTGCAGCTACTCAAATCTGTCCTTGGAGTGTGAAAGCAGCCATAGCCAATAAATAAATGAGCGGACATGTCTGTTTTGCAATAAAATTTTATTTACAAAACCAGGTGTAAAGCTAGATTTGGCCCAATGGTAGTTTGCCAACTGCCGGCTAGACAAAACACAGCTTACTTCTAAGAGTTGGGCACACTGTACTTCCAAACAAAGTCATGATTCTATAAGCAAAAAGTCAGAGGGGACTGGCTACTGGGGGGCTATTAACAGTGTCTGCCATGCCTGGTCAGTGGTGTTTATTTTTCAGGCAGGGGAACTGCCCCTTCCTATGACTAACAACGATGAACTGCTGGAGGTCTTGTTGAATGATGGAACTGTGCTTTTGGTTTTTAATGAAGAGTGCAATTGAATTCCCCCCCCCCCCCGACTATTGTTGGTAGAAGAGTTAGTCACTGATCAGTGACTTTGGCAAAGGGACCCACTAATTCTACAAATCACCAAATTATAAAATTTCTGAACTGATGCTCTGGCTTTTGAAACGGGATGGAAGGAAAAGTAGGATTGAAATAGCTGGAGGGAGCTGCGAGGCCAGAGCACCTGTGCCGGAGTGTATGTTAATTTGTTTGGAAATATTTATCTATGCATTCAGAGATGGTGCACTTGATGAGTAACGAGATTTGTGCTGCACTTACATGCTTTTTCCTCCGCCTTTAATGCAATCAGTGCACATTATAGAGGCATGAATATGCAAATGATGAGTAAAGCTTGAATTTTTTAATTAAAAAAGCTAAATCAGGGGAATTATAAGCACCCAATTTAACATTTTAAATATGAAATGAAACGTTCTCCTTCATTCCCATTCATTGCCATGGATTTTGTTGATATTCTGCATAGAACTTGGTTATTTTATGCCGATCCGTTTTTAAAGGAGTTGGCTTGGGTTTGGGTGAGATGAAGAGGAATGGGGGTGGGGTCGGGGAGAAGGGTAAGATTGAGAGCAAAATGACTGTCTAAAGGTTGACTTTTTTCCTGTCCTGGTTGATGTCGTTGGCACATGAGGTAGCTTATTGCTTGTGTACTCATGAAGAGTACCAGCAGATAAATACTCTGCTGGGAATTAAATTTCCAAAAGGAAGCACTTTCCCCACTCAATTTTCTCTTAATTCAGAAAAATTACTTTTAAATTGATGTAACACAGCAGCTTATAACAGTTCAATTATCCTCCCCCAGGAATAAATGCAGGCTCTTCTCTGCTCCCTTTTCAAACTGGTAAACAAATGCTCTCTCTTCAGGCTTCCGTCTTTCCAAAGAGGAAAGTGAGCCTCTGCTGGCGTGGGATTAAAGAATCCACATCACAATCGGTTGATTATTTATTAAACACGTCCTCGTGTGGGATTCAGTACTGTCCATAATTAAATTACAAAGACCCATGCCAGGCTCTTTGGAGTTTAGAATCTTCTATGGTCTAAGCAGCTGGGTATTCTTGGCCAAGTGGCTGGTCATGATATTAATAGTAATTAATTATACCTTATAATTATGCAGCAATTTATTCAAAGTACTTTTTCCTGTGTGTCTTCATTTAATCTGAAACCTACCTCTGGGCCTCAGGAGGAGAATGGGTCAAGCTTTTTCAAAGTGTCTTTTGGAACTACCACTATGAGTTCCATAAGGTGTTTAAGTGGGGCGGGGGGGGGGGGGAGAGAAAGTGCTCGATTAGTAATAATTGCACCAATTTTCACCCTAATTGACATGCTGGTGTGAACAAGTAGTAGGAAATCTAGTATGCGGTGACAAAACAATACTTGGTCCATGCTTGCCCATAAGCTTTCAGAATTTGTAAAGCTTTGCACTTAGGTTTCCTGGTTTGGTCACTTTGTAAAGGAGAAATTCCTCCTGCAGTTGATCTTATCCCTCGGATTTTATACCAGTTCCTATCCTCAGAGTTCAAGGCATGCAATCTGGAATTCTCCAAAGAATGTGAAATTCTTCAAAGGCTGAAGCCCTTCTTACAACAACGAAGAGACTACAAAGTGTTCAAGAAGTGACTAAATGATCTAGTGACTATGGGCATTCAATTTATAGCTACAGCAAAATTTTCACCCATGTCTCTCTATTACCTTGTCTTTTCTGAAATCAGAGGGCTGGCAAGAGGTTGCTTTATAACACCAGTTTAAACTAAAGGTTGCTTTTATTTACACCCAAGGGAGGAAAATATATATTTAAAAACATTGAAATAAGTGTTTTATTGTGGAATAATTCTAGATTTATAGAAAAGTTGCAAAGATCATGCAGAGTTCCTAAACACCCCGACCCAGGTCCCTGTACTGTTAACACCTTACATTATTGTAGTACCTTTGTCAAACCTAAGACATCGACATTGATACATTACCATTAACTAAACACCAGACTTTATTTGGATTTCACCAGTTTCAGAAAAATATTTTTAAGTTCCAGGTGCCTGAGTTTGTATCCAGGGGTCGGCTCAGCTGTTTCAAATTCTATGAACCTGAGGGTATGGGATCAATGTTATTGAATCACAGAATGGCATAGTAATAAAGAATTTTAGGATTCACACAGTGCTAATGCATCCTCATAAACAAGGCAGATAAGCATTTTGGGGAAACTGAAATCGCACAGGGCCAACAACGTAAGTTGCACAGCATGCTCTGCCCAGACAGCTCTGACTAGTGGCCCCTTCAGTCTTGGCTGCCCTTTTCTTGGTGAGAAAGAATCCTTGTATACACAGACACGCATTCATGACACATTGAAATGAAAAGTCCCTCATGTTGTCATGTGCAGAAAGATCCAAATTTCCATGGTCCTTTTAATCTATTAAAGGAAGAATTCAGTGGCATGAGCCATTGCAGAACAGATAGGTGGGATTTACAAAAAGGGTGTGATGGAGGTGTATTTCCAGCTTTAAGCACTACAGCAGCAAAATGAGTCACCCTGACACTCTTAAGATTGCCTGGGAGTAGGTATTTTATTTGGGCCATCTGTGTGGATACGGGTTAATCCCAGGTACGTGTAAGGTGGTGTGATCTTGCATGTCAACACAGCAAGGAGCGCAAGAAACACCCTGTCAACATGCATAACCATTAGTCTATCTACAGCTGATGCCTTTGAGCCATCTTATGGAGAATCAGGGCGACCCAAACACATTCCTCCCTAGCAGTACAGATGGATACCAGGAAACCGAGCAGATGCATTGTAGCTAATCAGGCAGAGGCACAGCAGGGTAACTAAAAGCTAGGATTCACATGCCTTCATGAACCTTAATTAAAGAGCTTGGTGCCTCCTTTTGTTTTATCTGTTGCCAGTGTTTGGTCTCCTATTGTGACAGTCTTTTTTTTTTTTTTTTTCCCCATAACCATCAATTTGATGCAATAATCTAATGGGGCGACAGTTCAGTACCATGTCTGTGAAAGAGCAGTAATGGTTGTGGCTGCCCCAGAGTTAAGAAGATGCTGCTCCTGCAGCCACAGACCAGCACTTGTAAAAACCAACTGCAAGGGAGGCGGAGAGAGGGTGGGAGGAATCGGGATACCTCAACTCATCCCGCACAGTCTTACACAGCAGCTGACAGAAACCAAATGTCCTTAAGGAAGAGAGCGCTAAATTATTGAGCAGGCTCTTAACAGCAGGCAAGTGGAAAAGGCATCTGCAGATTTGTGCTTCACGCCCCAGTAATAAACACAGTGTTGAGAGAAGAAATCTGTCCTAAAAAGCATGGGGACAGGGACAGACTAACAGGCTCTTCCATCTTGCAGAGATTTGAGACAGAGCTTGTTGTCTGGGCCCAGTGCCCTTCCATGTGAGCTGGGGGGGTGAGGGGGGGGGTGGGAGGGTGAGGAAGAGATACCTAAGCTCATAAATAACTAGCTTCCTGTAGTTGAGTGATTGACCCCACAGCAATTCAAGAGAAGCCAAGGGAAAACTGGGCACTGTGGAGAATGTAGGAAAATGTATCTTCATGCAGGGTCTGGATTAAACGGCCTGTTGCTCCACAGATAAAGAACAAGAACAATCTCTTATTTGCCTTTCTCTTTCCAGTTCTTTGAATAGTCCCTGGCATGTAGAACTCGACTCAATACATGTTTCTTGGGCCTGGTTTTGCAGGTGCTTTTAAATGATACAACCTCATATTTGTCACTGGAAGGCAATGACAAGGCACATTGTGTCTTCACAATTTGCATCTAAAGATAGTTGGATATCCTTGGGGAAATCACGGGATTAGAAATCAGAAGTCCTGGGGTCTATCTGTAGCCTGCTTTTTAAATTCAGAAGATCCTTTGCCAAGATATGTAACCTCTCTCTGTGCCAGCTTCTCAGGAGGATCCTATCTGATAGTGACAAAGGTTGACAATGGGCGTGTCAACCTGCTCCAGGCTATGCTGCCCCTTTACAGCCTTATCACCCCTACATCTGTTAATACATAAATCCATATTTTTAGAAGACTGTCTCATACCCCTCCTTCCCTTACCCCCCAGAGCCATGAACTGCAGTTACAGGGATTACAGAGACCATAGGCATCCAGAAATGAAGATATTCAGAAGGTTTGAGTGGTGGGCCTATGCGTGAGATCCGCCCTGTTTTAAAGCCCCCAAATGCCCCAACTCTGGCTCTTCCAAGGAACTGTGCTCACTCACTCATCACTAAAAATGTTCAATCACAGTGGCCCAGGTTCAGTGACCTCATTTACTCATCCTGCAGTGCCTGCTTGACCTCAGCTCCCTGCTCCTGTCCCCTGGCTCTTGGACCATCTGGCTTCATATTCTGGATCGTGATATAGACCTCAGGTTGACCATGTTTTGGTGACTCATTGGACATTTCCCGGCATGCTTCTCCTTAGAACACAATAGACCCAAGATGGTGAAAGAAATGAGTCTTGACATGTGTGAGTTGATGCCTGGTGTTTAGTCAATTACAATTAGTAAGTTATTAAGTCAGTCCAGAAACAGAAGCATAGACTC
Source organism: Rhinolophus sinicus (assembly GCF_036562045.2). Classification (NCBI taxonomy): domain Eukaryota; kingdom Metazoa; phylum Chordata; class Mammalia; order Chiroptera; family Rhinolophidae; genus Rhinolophus; species Rhinolophus sinicus. The sequence goes on along the minus strand of NC_133756.1, from coordinate 58,727,013 downwards.
ATTGTAATCTCAAATCTCACAAGAAACCAGCTGACTAACCATGTGGAGAAAGTATTCAGCCCCCATTTGGGGAGCCCACCATGTGCTTTCTTCTAGTGGAAAAAGAGTAGGGGAGAAACTATTGTATGAATCCTTTCTCGTTCGCTAATAAGTTTTTCTTTAAAGCAAATACCTTTCAAAAAGTACAAAATACTTTATTTTCATTAGTTACTTGTGAACCAGAGTATGGGGCTCATAAAAGAAACATTAATATTAAATATGAGTGAAGATTGGACTGGTTGAAGACACCTTAATTTTCCTTTAAATTAAACATGCAAACATGTAATTTCCTGTTCTTGAATTTTTGACCTGCATGGCAGGGTGGAAAGTATGGATGTTGATTGGCCGTTTTGACTGAAGATGATAGTTGGCTAGCTTGGAGGCCCCTTGGATTCTTAAAGCCTTCAGTCTATAGCTCATGTGTTAACTTAGGCTTATTGTGAAAATATTTCTGTGCTCCCGAACAATTTCATATTTGCGAAAAAGCACTTCGGGACTTTGAGTGCAAGTTTGAGTTCATGTTTGTTGTATCCCTGCACACACTACCATTTCTGTACCTCTAAAGGGCTAATGTTCGTTGGCTCTCAGCAAAATGTCTTGGAGAAATACACCTCTGTGCACGTTCAGCAGTCCTGTAGTGGCATTTCTAACACGGATGGGGATTTGTGTTCATTGTCTACTGGTGACTCAGCATTTCTAAGTGAGCACATTGAATTTACTCCAGGGCATTTGGAAAAACACTGGAGTTTGGGAGCTGATGCAGCCCTTGCATTTTTTGTTACTCATCTTTACGGTTCAGCCAAAAGCAAAACATTGAACGACCACTGTGTAGGTGCTGACCACCCCCCTAGAAGCTCAGGACAGCAACACGGAATGGAGAGGTCATTCTGAGAAGAGTGTAAATGGCAGTGAAGCTAAAAAGTGAAAGTGACAGAAACAAGTTAACACACCCACAACCATCTTACCATTCTCACCAGAAATAACCTTCCCAGCAGATTGATTCCGGTGGCATTTTAACTGCTACTAGGGTACAAGTGCTGCAATTTTCTATCAGAAAGCCAGGTCTATCTGAGTCAATTGACTTTCTAATTCATTAGGTGATTTTTTAAAAAGTTACTTAGATTTAGCGACACACACTCTGAGCTAGTGAAAAACGTTACTGTCCACTAGTTTAGGCTGCATCATGCAGTTCACAGAATTTTGACAACACAAAGGAGATGGGATGAAAAACAAGCTCATGATGTGTTTCTCTTTAGTCCTCCCTCTCCTACTGAACTTGACCCATCTCCCACGTGCATTCTTAATTTGAAATGTGTATCCATAACAAAAACTATTGCCGTGACCATGGAAATGGATTGAATAGAATGCGCTTGGGGCACAGGCCTCTTACCCCCTCTTGCCCTTCCTGCTGCCTATTGCCATCCCACATTTATGCTTCTCTACCCCTTCCTGACCAGATGCAACCCAGCCTCTTGGGAACTCAAGACCTCTGAGGCTTATAATGTGACCGTGTCCCCAGGTTTGTGATCCTTAGGCTTTTTCCTTTTCTGCTGAGATTGGAAGTCCTTTTCCCACTTTCACCAGAGCTGGCGCACAGCCCCCCTACCCCCAACATTTTAGAGATTGCTCTGGGATGCTTTAGAACGAAGACACCTGTCCTTGGCACCCTTCCTTTGAGTTTCTGTAAGGATAGCACAGTCCAGAGTTGTTCTAAGCTTTCCCTAGTAGCTATAAAGACAAGCAGACAAGCCTGTTTGCGTCTCCAAAATGGTTTGGAAAATCCAGGACAGGCCCAAATAAGAGGGAACTTGGCTGTGGGTGGGTGTGGTGCTTGCCTTCCCTTCCTCAGCTGCCTGTGATGCTTGAGATTGCCCTAAATGGTTGTATGAGAACTTCCTTTTATGATAACTAAACTGTTTATCTTCCCAGATCTTATCTCATGAGCAAAATTACCATTCCTAAACACGTCCTTTATAAATATCTTGAATTCGAGGGTCTCCTAAGAGTTTCTGGGCGTAAACAGAATCTCAGGGATCCAAGCAATGGCAGGCCAATTAACTACTACTGTGTTTCCCACAAAATAAGACCTAGCTGGACAATCAGCTTTAATGCGTCTTTTGGAGCAAAAATTAATATAAGACCCAGTGTTTGTTATGTTATGTTATGTTATGTTATGTTATGTTATGTTATGTTATGTTATGTTATGTTATGTTATGTTATGCTATGCTATGCTATATTATACTCGCTCTTATAGTATAGTAAAGTAAGACCGGGTCTTATATTAATTTTAGCTCCAAAGACGCATTACAGCTGACTGTCCGGCGAGGTCTTATTTTTGGGGAAACAACAGTATTAATAGAACTGCTTAAGTAGTTAGGATTCTGACATGGTAATGAGTTGGATGCCTCAGGAGACAGTGTGTTAGCTCCTCACAGCAGAAGAGATTAAAGCAGAGGCCAGTGAAGACTCTATGGAGAAGATAGAAATATCTAATGGGCACAGGTAGCAGGCAGCCTCTGAGATGCCCCTCAGTGACCCCACCTCTTGGTATGCATGTCCTGTGTAATTCACCCCTCTTAAGTGTGGGATAGACCTTCTGACTTGCTTCTAATAAATACAAAAGGTGATGGGATATTGCTTCAGATAGTTTTCAAAAGACTGACTTCTGTCGTGTTCATACTTTTCTTGCCTTCTCCTTTGCTTGCTTGATGATTTAGCTGCTTTATTGCAAGCTACTGTACGGAGAGGCTCACATGATAAGGAATGGAGTAAGGCCTCTGGCCAACAGCTTATGAGGAACTGAGGCCCCAGTCCAACAGTCCAGGAAGAACTGACTCCTGCCCACTGTTTCTTGAGTGGGCATGGAAGCAGATCCTTCCCCACTCCAGCCTTCAGATGACAGTAGGATGGCAGCCTGTAAGAGGCCCTGAAGCAGAGGAGCCAGGTAAGCTGTACCTGGATTCCTGAACTATAGAAGCTGTGAGATAAAAAGAAAATGTTATCATTTCAAGCCACAGAGTTTCAGAGTAATTTGTTATATAGCAGCAGGTAGTAATCCAGGATGTTGAACCGTTGACCTCTGATATCCCTCCCAGACCTTGGGTTTTTATGAGTTTTTCAGGGGTTTAAAAAATGAGACTCAAAGGTATCAGCTATATTGATGTCTAAGCTGTTCTTTCTTTTTCTTCCTCCTCTCTTCTTATTAGATAAATAGTTGTGCTTATCTGCTGGGGTTCATTTTTCCTTGTATTCAGGCTTGTCAGCCAGCTGAAGCCTTATTAGGCTGGCCAGAGAAACTAATTCAGACAAGAGTCTTTGGGAATCCTAGTGAGTCTACCAGGAAAAGGAAGATACCATCTGGTGGCTAATGCAGTGTTCTTTGCATGTGAAATAAGAGCAATCACAGCTCAAATAAGCAATTCTCAGGTGTCATTGATTGCTCTGGGTCTGAGCAGTTCTTTCTAATCTAACCTATTATTTTCACCTTTCGAGCCTGCGCCCATCAGTGCTGGTACTGAATGGTTCCTTCTGTCATCTATTGGAGGAGCTGCCACAATTGCTTTCTGCATAGATATATTTGTGACTTAAATGCTATTGGTTCAATAAAAGAATTATAGTGCTTTACTGGGACTTGAGGAAGCCCGGGCAAGATTTTGCCACTGCAGTCCTGAAGATCTATTACTCTGCCAGACCAGCTCACTTGAGTTAATGTTCTGTATTAAGATTTCTAGTCTTCATTCCTAGAAACAGAGAGGCAACTGACATGCTAACGCTTGATGTTGTTGAAAGACATAAAAGATATAGTTTGAAATTTAAGAGATTTAAATAAAAGAAAAATCTCAGCACAATGAACCAAATTGCCCTTCTTTTCCCACCAGGCACATGGGCAGACGTCACAATACTTGAGCTATGGTGTGTTTTAAACCAACAAAGTGGTCTAGAAGACAGAGCCTAAGGAATTCAATCGTGTGAAAAAAATCGTCCTGTGCTGTCAGCATATCAAGTACCCAGAATACATTAGAAAAAAGTACAAGTGCCTATTTATGCTTCTAAAGAGTGTTCTGATTGCAAATTGTGACTAGCAGTTTATCTTAGGCTCTGTTTTCCTCTGGGGGTAAAGGTGGAGAGACAACAAGAGAGGTTGAGGTGATTGGGATGTGTGGGGGAGTGCAGCTGTCACCTTTATATCTCGTCCCAGTGGCTTGGTGTCATAGACAATTTCAGCCAATTTGTGTGTGCTCAATATGGCGGTTCTTAAATTCAATTTATTAATACATGCAAGTTTCCATTTACAAAGCTTTTCACAAAATGGTTTATTATACTATGTATTTCCTGTAACATACCAAAGAAGATAGATCCAAGAATGAAACTGAGGAAGTAGAAACCCAGAGGTTAAACCTTTCTGTGTGTGATAAACTATAACATATACCATAAAATTGACGATTTTAGCCATCTTAAAGTATGCAATTTGGTAGCATTAAGTACATTCATCATGTTGTGCAACTATTATCACCATCTAGCTTAGAACTTTTCATCATCCCAAGAGGAAGCCCCTTAGCCATTAAGCAGGCACTGCCCATCCTTCTCCGCCCAGCCCCTGGCAACCACTAATCTGCTTTCTCTCTCAATGGATTTGCCTACTTAATGTATTTGATACACATGGAATCATATAATATGGCCTTTCATGCCTGCCTCTATCAGTATTGCATTCCTTTTTAATGGCTGAATAATATTCCCTTGTACAGATATATCACATTTTGTTTATCCATTCATCAGTAGATGGACACAGGTTAAATGTTTTTCATATTAATTAAGAACATTAGTGAAAAGTATTTTAAGTATCCATGACCAATTAATAAATGACTATATTAATAATAATGATCACTTAGAAATAAATTTCAAAAATGGAGTACTTTCTTAGCCATCGGATCACAGGAATAGACTCCTTTTTCTGACAGCAAGATTCATTATTCATCTTTGTCTTCTAAAACACTCAGACAGACGGAAAGATATTTGAAAGATGTGAATGTCCTGAAAAAATGGATCTACTGAATGCTATCGGATATTTTTACTGGGGGAAAAGGTGGTCCCATGATTACGGAAAGCCTTTTGGGTGGTTCCAGGAGGGAGGTCCAGGAGCTTTCTCTTAGGGTATATGTGTGTGGAGGCTCTGTT